>NW_028321888.1:13703580-14006997 GCF_036245765.1 Copidosoma floridanum
ATTCCTGTATTGAGAGTAAATTGAAAATTTTTTTCCATTGTTATATAAAGTATTGGTTTTCTTAGTTTTCCTAATTTTTTTTATCTTCTTGCATGGCTTTTGTACTAAATACAATATTAAGTGCCTATGATACTTTTCAAATAAAAATATTATTAGGCTTAAGACGAATCCACTAATTAATAGTACTAGCAACGGGGTGACGCCAGTAATACTCAATGAAATATCATTTATAGATTCTTTTCTTACAAGATGTAGTTTTTTTTCCCAAGATAGTAAACCACTTTCTCTGTATTTCTGAATACTGGAAAATAGACATTGTTATGACTTTTTATTAAAAAATTTTTATTTGAAAATACTTACTGATGGTTCAAAAATTTAAGGAGCGGATCTCCTTTTTCTAAAGTGAAAACCACTTTCCTGGATGTACCAAAGGGAAATACTAAGAGTTTACAGGGGGATTCGTAAACAGTTTGTTCCTTAATCAAAGCAGTTGTGTAGAAAACCACTTTTTCGTTGCAAACCTGGAGCAGAAAACATTTTTTAGTGGTTCATACGCAACAAATTATACATATTTGTTTTTAATACAAATACATTTCATAAAGATAATATATAATAAAAATTAAGTTCACAACAGGTTTACCAGATAGATTTAGAAATTTTAATACTTGTGACAGAATGAATTATGGTGTAGACGTTGGATTAGTGGCATAGGTAAGAGCATTTTTATAAAGCAGTGTAAGTGGATATAGCTCATTAGTACTTGAAAAAGAAATTTTGGTAATAAGGGTATGTCACTCAATTGTCTATAATCTAAAGTTTAAAAGTATTTTTATTGTCAGTGATATGATTACTTTGCTACAAAATTTAAGTGAACTGTCGTTATTTTAGACTGTTCGACGAAAAATAACATTTTAAGTGTAAATGTTAGTAACGCTAGAACGTATAGGTACAATTCGTTACACAGTTTCTTTTACTAAAATAAAAATCAATACATTGCTTAGTGAGAGAATTAAATGTTTGATTAGTAAATAATATAAGTAAAACTTTTCAGCCAAAAATTTTGTATGTGACGTTTTCTTGTATTTATAGGCGGCTAATTACCGAGAAAAGAGTCACTGTATGCTGACTATTTATGAGATCATGGCGTCACGGTTCATACATACACTATAACATTTTGCTTCACTAAAAAATACTCCTTGAGAATAATCGCCCGCCCTTTTGATATCCAATGTAAAGATGAACCAGGTAGGAAACTATGAAAGGTTTAGGTGTTTGTCAGTACTGAGTATTACGAGTACATCAAACGGCCCAAGAAAGGGTGACAGGACTTCTCACCCAAACCTGAAAATGACCTCTTTATCGCATATTTATAACTGTATTATCAGAAGAGTTGACATAGCATCTTTAAAAGTTTTTATAAACTACTAAAATAAACGGTAGAAAAAAAAAGTTTTAAATAATATTCACTATTAAATTACTTAAATTCTTAATAGTAATTATACAAAGGCATTATACGTACTAGCGCAATGCGTGCGCGAAGAGTCCAGACACAATGATTTACTAAGCACGTCGCTACAGTTTCTGACATTGATTTTAAATTAAGATATTTCAATCGATGCAATTTTTCTGCCTCTTCTTGAGTACTTAATGCCACGTTTTCTAAATTTCCTTCATTCTTTTGAAATAACATACTTATACTTCTAGAATGATTTCTGAGAATTTCGAAAACTCGAGAAAAGGCAGAAAAATGGCGTCGATTGGAATATCTCAATTTAAAATCAAAGTCGGAAATTGTACCTTTTATTTGCTGTAATTCAAAGTTTCATTCGTCGATTTGCTAATAATTATTTTTAGTTTCGTTTTTGTATTCGTTATTTCTCGCCGTTAACATTTGCATGCACTCTTTATGCGTATCGAGTATACGACATACCAAATAAAAAGTTAAATCTCACGGTCTTTGTGTTTTAGCATTCATTGTATATCTAATCTTTTACTCAATTATCGTTTCAACAAAATGTTATGATACGTAGTGTACAAGTATATGACTCTTGCCCTGAAGTCGAGTCCCAGAAAATTCTGTTAAAGTTTCTAGCTCCTAATCGTCTGCCTAGCAGGTCAAAGGAACCTTGCGACTTCTATACTAAGTAATCGTGTATTTTTACTACTGGCCTGTAACGACGTTTTTGGTGAAGCATTGTGTCTGAACTCTTCGCGTACGCATAACGCTAGTACGTATATTTTGTTCGTAAAATTACTATCAAGAATTCAAGTAATTCATTAGTGAATACTATTTAAAACTTATTTTTTCTATTGTTTATTTTAGTAGTTTATAAAAATTTTTGAAGATACTACGTCATCTCTTCTGATAATACAGTTATAAATATGCGATAAAAAAGTCATTTTCAGATTTGGGTAAAAAATTTACTCTGCATATAGATTTTTTACTGCTGCAAGTCTGATTCTTGTTCCTCATCTGCACTTTTAACTTCCTTGTCTATAGGACTGTGAGGACGGATACACTAATCATTGTATTACTAACAGTTCCTACATCGTATTTTGTTACCTGCAGTAGTTAAAGCATCTCAATATTTTTAAATATTTTTTTTTTTTTTTTTTTTAATGAATAACCATTCGTTATTATTGTTGACACGAAAATTTCTTTAAAGGTAGTAGTTGATAAAATCGAGAAATCCCATCATTTTTTGAAAATTTAAGCATAAATTTCTCCAGGTATTTTTAAAAATTTTAAAAGGTCAAGCAATGCCGTGGCAAAAATATTATCTTTAAAAGCTTATAGTTTTACCACACATCTCATAGATAAAGTGATTTTAAGAGCAGAGTAAACACTGAATATTCAGACAAAAAACAATTAATATTTACTAACAACTAACAGATTACTCAAAGTAATATTATGCATCAAACAGTTGCAAAAACATATTGCCAGCAGTATGGTTTTTTAACAATTTCAATCGAAAAATTAAAATTTTCACTTAATTCAGACAGCTGAGCAGAGCTGATAAATCTGTATAGAAGCAGAACGAGACATAAGTATGTACAATCGCGAAAGACTTTTCTATCCGTTTAAGGTATATTACACATGCGTGACATTGGATCAACTACTTCTATCTTAATTTGTTTCATTAGTTGTTAGTAAAAAATAAATTTGTTAATTTTACTATCATAGTTGATCTTATTTTAATCTGCTACCTTCATTTTAAAGGAAATCCCGCTAGATACGTGCTCCAGGAGCCGAGATAATTCGATTTGCAAACTAGACCAAAACTAAAGTGCTCCAACGCGTTCTTGTTGTGGAGCACCAGTCCTCATTTTAGCTACAGTAAAATTGTCCACGCATAAACTTTACTATTTTTTTAAATTAAGTAATAACTAGTTCATGCTCGGCGCAAGCGCTACAAGTAAGGTAGGCATTGAAAAATATGGATAAATTCTTCATTTCGCAACACAATTAATTACGAAAACTTATGAAGAGTTAAAAAAAGTGCTATCAGATTATTAAAATCCAAAGCTATCTGAAGTTATGGAACGTTAGAAGTTCAATCAGGCAAAACAAGAACAAGGAGAAAGTGTTACTAAATACGCAGGGAGATTAAAAAGACTGGCCTTGAACTGCAACTTTAAAGAGTTAAAAACAGCTCTTAGAGATCAACTGGTATGTGGTATCAGAGATTAGGATATAAAAGTAGAATTATTCAAAGCAGAAAGCCTGACATTTGATAAAGCCTTGTCAGAATCAATGTCACGGGAAATGGCAAAGATACACGTGTTAGAAGCATCGAGAAAATTCGAAGGCAGTTCAAATGACAAAATTTTGGCTTTAAACACTAAACAGAAAAGAAGCTACGAAAGAGATAATACAAATAGAAGTAAAGGTATTACTGATAGAGAAAACATAAAGAGTGAGAAAGGTATATCGTGTTATTTTTGCAGTCGAGCAAATCACAATTCTATTGACTGTAAACATAGGACAAAATCTTGCAACTATTGTAAGAGGAAGGGACATGTGGAAGTAGCGTGTTGGAGAAAAGCGGCGAACGAGAATTCATCGGTGAAGTTCATGGGAGAGGAAGCAACGTCAAGGCAGTCAGAGGGAGAGGATGACGACGTAACATATAACTTCTTACCCCTAAAGGTATATAGCAGCGATAATAGAGTTTTAAATTGTAAGCGGTTGGGTGGTAGTGCTAGGGAAGCGGAGCCGATGTTGTTAAAATTTAAGATTGAAAATAAAGATGTAGTTTTTGAAGTTGATACAGGTACTTATGTTTCAGTGATTTCGGAGAAAAAAAAGAATGAGTTATTTCAAAATTTTAAGTTGAGTAAATCGAATATTATTCTGCGCGGTTACGATGAAAATAATACGTTACACCCAGTAGATACAATGGAAAATTTAGAAGGGCAGTTCAACCGAATTACTAGGAAATTAACTTGTGTAGTGTTACCGGGAAAAGGTCCGTCACTAGTAGGCCGACAATGGTTATTACAGTTTGGGCTGTGGCCACTTAAGTTTGTAAATAAGAATGGGGAGAGTCAAAGCGTAATTAAGAAGTTGAAAGTAGAGATAAGCGATGAATTACTGTTGGAATTTTTGAAGTTATTTAGTTCGGGACCGGGATTTTATACAAAAAGGAGAGATAAAAATATACATGAAAGAGAAAGTTAAACCGATAGCTTTTAAAGCAAGGCATGTACCGTATGCGTTAAGAGAAAAAGTTGAAAAAGAACTCAATAATTTAATTGAACTAGGTCACTTAGAAAAGGTAGATTCGAGCGAATGGGCGACTCCAATTGTACCAATAATAAAAAGTAACGGCAATATACGAATTTGTGGAGATTTTAAGGTTACTATAAATCCGTATATAATCGTGAGCAAGCATCCATTACCGCACATATATGATATTTTTAGAGTTTTGCAAGGCGGAAAAAAATTTTCTCACTTAGATTTAACGCACGCATACATGCAAATACCAGTGGAAAAAGAATCGAGACACTTGTTAACAATTATAACGCATTTAGGACTGTTTAGGTACACGAAACTTCCAGAAGGAATTTTGTCAGCCCCAGGAGAATTTCAAAGAATAATAGACGCGTGTTTACAAGGTATTGAAGGAGCTGTAGCTTATATGGATAATATTTTCATAACGGGTAAAACTGATCAAGAACACACAAGAAACTTAAAATTGGTTTGTAATGATAGAGCGGATAGAAACATTAGGATTCGTCATAGATAAGGATGGGTTGCATAAATCTAAATCTAAGGTACAGGCAATGATAGAAGCCCCTAGGCCGGAAAATATCAAACAGAGTCGTCTCTGGGTTTGATTAATTTTTATAACCGATTTTTAAAGAACAGATCTGAAAATTTAAGACCACTGTATGAGTGCGCAAATAATAGTAAATTTGAATGGACAGCAGAATGTGAAAAAGCATTCAAATGGGTAAAAGCAGAGCTTATTTCTCCCCGAGTTTTAACGCATTATGATCCACAAGAAACGGTTGTACTTGCTTGCGATGCTTTGGAATATGGTCTGTCGGCAATATTATCGCATAGGTATAAAGATGGTACCGAAAAACCCATAGCTTATGCATAAAAAAAAATACCAAAAAAAGAAATTAATGGAGCGATAATAGGCAAAGAAGCTAGTGCCATTGCATTTGGATTAAAAAAATTTTATGAATTCGTTTATGGTAAGGAGATAATATTGCGCACAGACCATAAACCATTGGAGTATATTTTAAGCCCAAACAGAGGTATTCCTTTTACAATTACAAGCAGATTGCAGAGATGGGCTTATTATCTGCCCAGGTTCAAATATAACATAGAGTACATCAAATCCAAAGATAACGGAAATTGTGATGCCTTATCGAGACTGCCAGTAGACGACGATCTAGATATTTTCGAAACTGATTTTACACCACTATATTTTATAAAAAAAGAATTAAAAATTCTAGATTACAAAGAAGTAGAGAAAAAAACGAAAAAAGATGAGAGGCTTAAAAACATATTAAAATATTGTCTACTAGGCTGGCCCGATTCGAGCAAAAATTTACCTGTAGATGAAAAAAATTTTTTTGAAAAAAAATCCGAATTAACATTAGAAAGTAACTGCATTTTGTGGGGTAACAGGATTGTGATTCCAAAAAATCTAAGAAATAAAATTTTAGATGCACTACATGCATCTTACTTGGGAGTGGTGAAAATTAAAATGTTGGCACGTTTTTATGTTTGGTGGCCAGCAATAGATCAAGATATATAATTATTAGTGAAAGAATGTAAAATTTGTCAAGAAGAAAGAAAAGAACCAGCGAAATCGCCACTAACTCCGTGGCCTTGGCCGGGAAAAGTATGGAGTAGAGTACATTGTGATTTTTTTGGACCATTTTACGGTCACATGTTTTTAGTAATAGTAGATGCGTACTCAAAATGGCCGGAGGTAGTGGATTTTGCAAAAAACACAAAGTCGCACAAACTTATCGAAGTGTGTAAACAAATATTTGCGAGGTATGGATTGCCGGTTCACTTAGTAACAGACAATGATAGGCAATTTGCGAGTGCTGAGTTAATTTTTCGAAGAATCAAGGTATTAAGCATAGTTTTTCACCGCCGTACCATCCAGCTACAAACGGAGCGGCTGAAAATTTCGTGGGGATTTTTAAAGATAAAGTTAAAAAAATTATAAAAGGGGGAGAAGCGCTCGATGACGCAATTAAGCTATTTTTATTTAATTATCGGGCAACGCCGCATTGCACAGCTGGGAAAAGCCCAGCTTTGCTATTTTACAAACGCGAATTAAGAACGCGATTCGATAACTTGAGACCGAATATAGGTGAAGTAGTCTTGAAAGCTCAGCAAGCGCAAATAGATGGACGTAAAGGGCAGCGAAACAAAACGTTTACAGAAGGAGAAGAGGTGTTAATAAGAAGCTATAGCGAAGGGGGTCCGAAGCAAATAGAAGGTAAGGTTTCAAAAAAATTGTCAAAATCTACCTGCGAAGTCGAGATCAAGTCGGGTCAAACATGCAAACGTCACGTTGATCAATTAATTAAACGACTACCCTTGCGACGTTCACCTAGATTTAAAAGGGGGAGGAATTGTGATGTATAAGAAATATGCACGTATAAGTAAACACATTGTAGTGCGATTAAGTATGTGTAACACTCTCAGCAGAGTGTGAAAGATTGTGCGTAATGTAAGGGGCGTAGACCGAGAACGGCCGTCAGAGCGAACGGACGTGTCTTATAATACGTAATGGTGAAATGTATCAAGAAGTTACTTATTATTTACAATATACTTATTAATTATAAACAAAGTGTAAGTGTGATAATTATTGCTCCTAATCCCTTTACCTATCAATACATTACACACTGGATGCGAACACTCACAAACTTTAAAGGTGAATAATTGAGTTTATAATAAAGATATTTAAACTCACAAACGCTCAATTAATTGTAATCGTTGGCTCTACGCACATGTAAATTTTGACAAAACTATTGCTCTATTACATTAAGTTATGTAGTTTGCAACTAAGCCATTAATTTTAAAAAATGAAAGAAATATTTAAAAATAAAATAATTGATTTAAATTAGATTAAAATACTACACAGATTATATGACTTATGAAAAGAAATCGGGACCATGGAGATATATTGAAAGCTGTAACGTTAAATTTAATTTTTTTAATTTGTTGGTTGCATAATAAATTGGAGTAGTTTGTTACTGTCGTAAGTTAAACGTACCATTGGTTACTGATTCTCTAATTCATTTTAAAAACAAAGAACATCTTTTATTTTTTTGAAAGCGTTAAAGCATAAGTATTTTATTTGCAGTTTTATCTTATTTTAGCATAAAAAATTAAGTTTTTTTTTTATTTTTTATGAATTTTATGTTAAAGCTGATTGAACGATAAAAAAACATTCCGTGCAATATTTTACCTACAAGTTCCAAATAGATATTCGTTAAAATATGTCAAAAAACATGGCATTTGTGGAAAATTTTGCAGTTTCTCAATTGCTACGAATTTTTCACACAAAACTGTATTGTTTTTTTTTTTAATATTACTACAGGATAACTCTAGCATCAAACTTGATTACAGTAAGCTTAAACATAACTATTTGACAACAGGACTAGGCTAAAAATGTTTGTCAGTCACACAGTTTTATCTACGATACAAAATAACTAAAACTTTTGAAAATATACAGTAGTTGAAAACTTTTTATACATTAGTATTACAGACAATGTACTGTTTAATATTTATTTTTAAATTACCAGACAAAAAAATCTATAAAATAGTTACCTGATGTAAAGCTTCTTTCAGATTTGTTGGTAAATTACCGTCTTTTCTTACAAACAAGCTCAAGTTTTTATCTACATCATCTTTCGACTCCTAGTAAAATTTTATGAAAAAAAGTTGTCTTTTATTTTCTAAATAAATAATAATTAGTTAAAGTTCTTAAGTTACCAATAAATGTTTTGAAAGGTTTACTCCTTTTTGAGAAATTAATTCATAAGTTCCATCTTTAAGGAGACCAGCCGTATCATTAAATGGGATCGTGGGTATCGACACCGTAACGAAGCACGTAAAACAGCCCGCATACATTGAAATAATAATAAATGATGTCAGATACAACGAGAGTTTTGCAATCTTCAGTGAAAGAGGGCTCGATGGAACATCTGAAAATTTTGTTAAAAAATATAGAAAAAGTCAATTTATAATTCTTAATAACTATTTAGTATTTTTCATTAGTTTGATTTTAAGTTGTTCGGAAAAAAATATAAATCAAAATAGCTTTGTTCATTTTTGCGGAGCTACATATACACTGAGAAGAGAAGAAAAGGATGCCAACAGACAACGAGCTGAGATGTAGAGACACAGCAGCACCAGCAAGAAAGGACAAGAAAACGCGAGCGCGACTATTGGGACACACAGTAGATGCTACTTATGTCGAGAGTGACTGCAAGCGGAGGTACTTAAGGGGGCTCCTACGACTACTGCTGAGGTCAAAGACAAACAAAAAATAAAGTTTTGTTTTTCAATTAACAAATGTTTTTGAAAATCATTATGATATTTTTAATAACGTATTAAGTGGGAAAAATGATATTTATGTGTGTAGTTTAACTTTGTACGAAAAATTAATTATTGTTTTGACCAGTCTAGTGCATACGAGGGTACACCACCAGACCAGACCACTTGTGTTGGTGTAGTATAGCGATGTAATATATAGGTATATGGTATATATATATATATGTCGTGAACAAGTACGTCTGCTACCTACGTGACCTCCTGACCTCCCGGACACAATTTATTTATTTCTATCACAAATATCTCGCTAAAATGGTCCTTTATCCACAATTTTTAATACAACATATTACAGAGAAAGACTTCATCTACAAGACGTATATATTCAGTCTGCTGGGACATTTAATTTAGGTTTATTACAAACGAAAAAAAATTGTTTTTCACGCTGCCTTATAGGAACACGTGCTAATAGTTACAACTTTGAGCTCGGATTTCTCAAAACTTTGACCCATTCGAAATATAATTTAGATCAATTTGGACCACCATTAAATTCAGTAGACTTTTATTTACAAGAAATAATATATCTCTGTTTGAGGACTTTCGTGAAGGAGCCCCCTTAAGTGGCAGCATACGCAGCAGCAGCAGTGGCGGCCATTGCTCATAGACAGGTCAAAATTGGCAGCGTCGTGCTAGATCAATGGCAAATTCATGAGATCCCACAGATTAAAAAACTTCATGATGCCACCGCGCAACCTGGTCACAATTTGTTTAAAATATTTTTTTTTGTTAAATTAGTAAAAGTGATTTTTTCGATTTAAAAAAAACATATTCAGTTTCTTTGAGTCATTCTAAACAAAAAATCAATTTGGATGTATATACCTAAATTCCACAGTTTCTGAGGAACAAATTCTTAAACATCTGAAAAATGCGAATTTTTTAATTTTTTGAGCGTTGGTGAGGAATGAAAATAAAACATTTTTGAAAGGCACATCACGTAAACATGAAGTGTTACCCTTCCTCTACAACTTCCAAAATGCGAAAATTAAGAAAAGTAATGGAAACATTGTTATTTTACAATAAACATTTAAACTACTTATTTCCGCGCACACCCGAGCTAACTCCTAATACAAGTACATGACTATACATCTATATTATCGAGCCCGAGAGTACACGCCGACTGCGTCGATGATATATATAGTCATAAACTTGTCCTGGGAGTCAGCTCGGGCGTGCGCGGAAACAGCTTAAATGGTTATTGTAAAAAAACAATGTTGCAATTACTTTTCTAAATTTTCGATTTTTTGGAAGTTGTAGAGGAAGGTTAGCACTTAATGTTCACGTGGTGTACCTTCCGAAAATGATTTACTTTAATTCCTCACCATCGCTTTGAAAATAGGAAAAATTCGATTTTTCAGATCTTTGGGAATTTTTGCTTAAAAACTGTGGGGTTTAGGAATATACATCCCGATTAGTTTTTTGTTTAGAATGACTCAAAAAAAACTGAATATATTTTTTTTAGATCGAAAAAATCACTTTTACTAATTTGTTTAGAAAAGTTAGTTTAAACAAATTGTGATCAGGTTGCGTTGTGGCAACATGAAGTTTCTTAATCAGTGGGATCTAATGAACATATTTACGCAAAAAAATTCCTTTGCCATTGATCCAGCACGACACCGCCGATAATGACCCGTCTAAAGCGAGAAATCGCGAGTCACTGAGTCAGTCTGGAGTAGATTCTCGAGCTGTATATGCCTGGGTGCAAGCAGCGACAGTTTCGGCGGTTCACGGGTTTTCGTGGCGAGAGTTGAGGGAGAAAGAGAGAGAGAGAGGGAAAGAGAGTGAGAGTTGTCGAGAAGGTGCATAGAGTATTGTGAGAAGAGAGAGAAGTGTGAGCGGAAGTCTAGCAGCTGCTGTGTTCTTCCAGAACGACAAGATCTCCAGGTAGAGGACTACGGAAGTAGCTCAGATCGGAGGAAGAGGGTAAGAGAAAGAGCGAAGCCGTGGGATGGACGACCCACTCAAGGACTCCAGACGACATCGCGCTGGGTTAGACTCATGGACCTTTGACCGGGAGGTGAGTCAGATGAGGCTAGAGAAAGAGAGATAAAGAGAGAGAGAGAGAGAGAGAAAGAGAGACGTAGTGTGGAAATTTACGAGACGAGGTGCAGGAGAGACCACGAGGTGCATGCTTAAGAGTGCCGCGATTGTTTGCGCGTTTTGTTCGGTATGAAGGTAGATAGCCGAATTGAGAGCGAGAGAGAGTGAGAAGGTTCTTCAAGTAGACCAGAGAGAGAGAGAGAGAGAGAGAGAGTAAGTTGGTGGGAGTGTAGAGAGCAAGAGAGAGCAGGGCAGAGTGAGAGAGAGAGAGAGAATATAGTAGTGTGTGAGATTGTGGACAGAGTGTGAGTGTGTGCACTGTAGCGTGTGTCTAGGACGAGCGGAAGCCCCTCCTGGTCCAGGACAAGCAGGACGTGGTGGACGTGCGCTCTTAGCTTGAGTGCTTTGAGGCAGAGTTGCTGCAGCTCAGTCCACAGGATAATATAAAGATAATGTAAAGCGTTTTGTCGTGTACTGTGTAAAGAAATACTGTGTATATTAGTGTAAGTGATTTAATAAACGAATAGTTGAAGGTATTCGTTTCTGTGTTAGTTAATAGTCCTCCCCACAGAACGGAAAAACTTCTGCGCCAATCCTCCTTTTCAGGAGAAAAATCTAAAGTGTGAGATCGACAAAGGAGACGTACGTGGATGAGGTTTGGCAACGCTTCGTTGGGGTCTCTTTTTATTTTTAGGTGAGGAAGCAGTATTACAACTTGGACACGTCTGCTTGGAGTAACTCTAACGTGAAATAATATTATAATATGTGATTGTTTTAAACCACTACGATAATCTTATATGTAACGTAATAAAAATTCATAAAAAACTTATATTTCAGTAAATTTTACGCAAGAATTTTTTTCAACAGTTTACCTTCAAACTCTTGATGACAGAAAATCCGCCATATCATCATAAAACCATCCGATAGTTTATGTATGAAACTTCTTCTATCATTATTCATTGCTATAATTAAAGTACATAATATTGCTGAAATAATTATGACGACAATCAAGTAGATCCAGATGTTTTTGTGGAAAACCTTTTAAAAAAACGTGTTTTTTAGTTCTAGGAATGAATGGGAAGCTATTAAAAAAATAGAAAAATTTTACCTCAAAATATGCATACCATGGGATATCCATGGTATTCGGTAATTTGTAAATAAAAATATTTTTCCTATCGGAGAATTCAATTGTTACATCCTTTTTATCTAGCTCCTCTTTGGATATGAATGTGCGGCTAAGGATACTACTACCATCAAATGATTTTGTAGAATTACTTGATGTGTTATTGTTGTCCTTAGTACTATGGAAAAAGTCTTTATACTTGACAGATATTCCTGTCTTTGATTTCAGATGTTCAATCATTTCAGCGTGAAAAGAAGAAGGCTACAAATAATGCCATGTAATAAATTACTACCCCAACTGTAACACAGCTCCACAAAAAAAAATCGAAAAAATTTGATCTGACATCTGACCATACTTACTATACGTTTGTAAGGTAATTTAATCTGAATCCGAGGTATATTTAACTCCATCACATCAGGATTCTTTAATTCTCAAAATTTCAAATTTTAGCATAAAAACGAGAATAATCTACAAAAAATCGAAAAAATTTGATCTGAAGTCTGTATATACTAATACTATGTATTGTCGAGGTCGCTGAATTTAATCCCGAGGCTTATTTAACCCCATAACTTAACGATTTTTCGTAACCTCAAAATTTTTGGCTAAAAAACAAAAATAATTCGCAAAAAAAATCCAACTAATTTGATCTGAAGTATAACCATACTTATCATGTATTTTTAAGGTCGCTGAATCCAAACCTAAGATCTATTTATCTCCAATGCTTTAGAAATATACATAACCGCAAACATTTAGCCCACAAACTATAATTATTTCTACAGTCTCTCATTTCTCTGTAAATAAAAAAAAAACCAGTTATGTCTTCATCCTTTTAACGCATGAATCATACATCTCCTTAACTTGGAAACCCATTGAGTCTCGTCTGCCAAAAATATTAATAATTTGGGCGGTATTTTCAGTTGAACAGAACATTATGACTTATATTTTTTTTTCAAACTAATGACTTCTAAAATCACTTTACATCAAAACCAATAACTATAAAGAACCGTAACAACAAGACTTTGAAACTAAATGACCATGAGCTGTGTGAGTCTTCAATTTAAAAAATTTATGTTGTATAACACAAGACTGACAGAATATTACAAATTATTACATTATAAAAAACAATAATCTCAAAATCAGATGATTTCTTTTGTTATTAACGCTAAAAAAGCATAATATAATGTACATAAGCCTCAGACGCAATTTATCGAAAAATTTTAGCAGTACTGTCAGAGTCAAAGTACATTGTTACTTCCCTCTTTGTAAGACTCCAGTCTTTTGCAATCAAATAAGCTCATGGCCGTGAGCCGCGTACGACAGATCATTACAAACAAGTAATGAAAAAAAAAAAAAAATAAAACAAGAAATAAAGAAAAAAAAAAAAAATGTAATAAAATAAAATATGAAAAAAAATAACAAAAAAAACAAGAAATGGAATAAAAAAAAAAAAAAACAACAAACAACAAACAACAATCCAGGGGGGATAAATGGGTCATGGGACCCACGGTAAGAACAAAGTTCTTTAAACATGACATTAATACAGAACATCGTGCATAAATACAGTACTCACGAAATTCAACCATCGTGAGTACTGAACTATTTATTTTATTTTATTTTTTTATTCGTTTTTCAAGTTTTTGTTAAGTGAACTACATGAATGCAGTACTTGCGTTTATAGAGCTTCGTTCTTCCTACGGGTCTGGCGACCCCCTTGTTACCTGAGAAATTGTGTTTTTATACTCATGTCATGTTTAAAGAACTTAGTTCTTACCGCGGGTCCCATGACCTATTTATCCCCCCTGGTTTGTTGTTTGTTTTTTTTTTTTTTTTTTTTTTTTCTATTTCTTGTTTAATTTTTTTTCATATTTTATTTTATTACATTTTTTTTTTTCTTTATTTCTTGTTTTACTTATATTTTTTTTCATTTCTTATTTTATTTTTTTTTATGTTTCATTTTATTACATTTTTTTCATTTTTTTGTATTTCCTTTATTTAATTTCTTTCTTATTTTCATATTTAATCTTTTTTTTTTCATTCCCTTTTTTTCATGTATCATTTCTTTTTTTTCATATTTAATTTAATTACTTTTTTTTTTCATTCTTTTGTATAACCTTTATTTCTTTTTTTTCATTTTTCTATTTATATTCATTCTTTTGTATTTCCTTTATTTCATTTCTTTTTTCATATTTCATTTCATTATTTTTAAGATAACATTTTATTTGTTCAAATTTCATTTAATTTCATTATTATTTTTTTTTTATATTTCATTTTTTTATATTTCATTTCTTTTTTGTTTCATATTTAATTTCATTACTTTTTTTTATTTATAACAGTAATTATTAGCATTACTGTAATGTTAAAAAAACCTCAGGTTTAACAAAAATCGGTCGGTATTTTATGCATCAAATGCATAAAATACAAATATTTAATGCGTAATAACGCGCCTTATTATATGTAATCTGCATAACCATATTTATGCTAATTAAATTATCGTAGTATCAGTGAATGCGTATAAAAATAGAATATTATAGTTACGAACCACACGATAAGTACAAGAAACTGAGTTTCTATAGCCAGCAGCGCTCATAGCAGAGTGGATGGTACAGGACTCATATGCAGGAGGTCGAGGATTCAGATCTTCTATTGGAAAATGTTTTTTTTTTTTTTTTTTTTTCTCTTCTTTTTTTTTTTTTTTTTTTTACAGTTGTCAAAGAAAAAAATTCAAAGTCAAAGAAAAATTACTGTGGGAGAATAAAATTTAAATTTGTTAAAAAATTAATTGCTTTGGGTAAAGGGTGAAGGTGTGCAGAAGAGTAACACGGCACGGTTGGCAGATATACATATATAGTAAGGAGAGGGAAAGTGTGTAGAGAACAGTAGGTGAGGGGGACGGGGTAAGGGGAGAAACTTGAGTGGAAGAGACTTCTGATTCAAAAAAAAAAAATCTGTCGGTTTTAAAATTCCAGCCCCCCGAGTAACGCGACATAAAGAACTTGGTTCTAAAAACACTATTTTAAATAGGTTCTGATGTATGGTGAAAAGTAAATAACACTCTTTACAGCTATTTTTTCGTGCGTCTGCATCCATGGCACCTTCCCGCGGTGGCGGGGGGCAGCGGAGTATGCCCGTTATCCGGCTGAGTCCCTAGATCATGGCTTCGATGCCATCATGGCAGGCGCACGTAAGCGTTCTACGATGCAAAGGGTTGGATCCTCAATATCGACGACTGATCAGAGTGAGCAACCGGGCCCGCAGGCGTCGTCACCATGCGACCGCAGATTTGTTAAGGTGGGTTCTTTGGCCCAAACAAAGTATAAAGCTACAAGACGCAATAACACCAAAATCAATGCAATTTGCCAACATAAACATGCTGATGCTGATAAACAAAACTTGTTTTGTTATGTTTGTGGCACGTATCAGTCACCCAATTTCCAGAAACAAATAAGTACCACAGTCACTAAGGCTTACAAATTTTGTTTTAGCTGCGATGCAACAAACCTGGATGAAGACTGGGTTCCACATAGTATCTGTAGGAGCTGCTATCGGATGTTATTAGATTGTCACAATCATAAAAATCTGACAAAATTGAGTTATTCATCACCATTTAAATGAAATGTGCCCGAATCAATAGAAGGATGATATTTTTGCATGACTGATATTCGCGGATTCAACGCCAAAAAAAAAAACAAGTATTAAGTATCCTGATACAAGTAAGGTCGATTTTTTTGTGGATTCTTCTCATTTTCAAGCTAAAATTTCGAAGTTATGAAAAATCCTGACTTAATGGAGTTAAAAAGACCTTGGATTCGGATTCAGTGACCTCAAAAACATATCGTAGGTATGGTCAGACGTCAGATCATCAAATTTTTCGAATTTTTTCTGTGGAGCTGTGTAATCTATTTTGTTTAAAATTTTTTTTTTAATAAGCTAATTTTCAACTGAAGAAATCTCTTACCTCTATATTTATTGTAATAGCAGCGCCAGTTAAATTCTTCCGTCTCTCCAATAAATTCAGACTCTCTTTTACGATAAGCCCAGTCCCTTTCTTCCACTCCAGAAACTCCTCAACTCGTATTCCAGTCGCAGGATTGACAGTGTACCACTCCTTTATCTCTTTATTTTTACCACATTTTACCAGTACTTCGCTGGCCAGATTCAAGTAGAGAGAATTCTTTTTCGGGTCTAAACAGATACTATAAATCTCTTCGGTAGTTGCTGGCTCCAATATCAGCAGCCACACGTGAGGTGATAAATTATTATCCCTCGTAAAGATTGAAAATTTCTTGAAATTGTTGTCAGTATTAATAAACGCAACAAAAAGCGTTTTTGAGTAATTTTTTATTTTTGGGTATTTTTCTTGAAGGTCTGGAATGGCAACGGCCACCGAGTAAATAAAATGACGTGAGAGTTCTCGGACAATTTTCACGACCGAATGTATATCTGTGGTTTTAAAACAAAATTAGTAATTTTTAGTATTAAACTTTTCAATTAGTAATTCAACACTTCTCACCTTCGTTTCCTCTGTATACAATCCCTATACTGGTGGTCTTATACAGCTTTTGTACGTCAATCATCAAAGGCACATGATTTTCAATACTTTGAGTTGAATAAGACAGTATAAATGGAACTATGGCGAAAAATACCATGAGGCATTGTAACTTCATCCTTTTAATCTAAAAGAAAATTGAGAAATTATTTTCATTTACTCATACAGTTTAGATCAATTATATTAATAATTGTGAACATGCATAGGTCCTTAAAATGACACTGTTCTATGTTTAGGTACATATTTTGAACCAGAATTTAGAATTGGTACAATAGCCCTTTTTTTTAATCTCTGAACCAAATTAGTCGTACAGACTGCAAAATACGCCTTTTTGTTCTACCTGTGTGTCACGATAATACTTATTTATTTCATTACTTTTTCAATTTATACTTTAAGTGAAATAAATTCTGAGACTTTATGAGAAGCACGTAACAAATAACGAGGGTATACATTACAGGCACAGGAAAGAATGTAGGAAAATTCCATTTTCTAAATTAAATAATAATGAAAATTATTTCCATGATTCACCTTCTAAAATATGTGTATTTTGATAGAGGAATCTTTAAAATAGAAAAAAAGTCCTTTGATCGAACAATGTTGGTTCCGTTATTCACTGTTTAAAAAAATTTTATACACGCCTACATGAAATTCTTTTTTTTTTTTAATAATAATATTTTAATACGTCCAGAGCTTCATGTACCTTTTTGGATGACCCACTTAGACTTTCTAGGATATAAATAGTACACGTAATGATAAAGTAAATCGTAGCAGAGACTTTTCTCAGCTGCCATGGCTGACTACGTCCCACGCCAAAGCGTCCAGGAGACAAAAAAATTGTTTTGTTAATTTTGTTGAGGACTGGGATAATGTTAAATGACGAATATTTTTAAACTATAATCAAAGAGAGTGAAAACAAAAGAGCATGAAATTATAAATATAATGGATGTATTAAAGAAGATAACAAACTATTTTTACTTTATTTGTTGACCATCACCTCCCACCCTTTATATTGATGCACGCCGTTTAGTGGACGTGTTTTTCGATCAGATGTTGGGTCCTAAAAACTATTAAAGTAAAACGAAAGAGTTATTAGAAGATGGCCTCGAAGAGCAAACATTAAATTATAAGAAAATTCACGTATCTAAATGCGTAGCTGTCTTTACTACCTGTGCTTTTGGCTTTATCTTAAGTGCCAAATGCCCGTAATCTGAGGAAGTCTTTACTTTTTTCCTGTGATTTATTGGTTAATTCTGCCGTAAGTTGCTTGAAATGTGTTAGAAAGTTGTTCAAAAAAAAGGTTTAAAGAAAACTAATTTCTCGAAAGGGTACTAAAGATTAGTGATGAAATTAATAAGTATTTGATTTTAAAATAATCTAAAAATTCAGGTATTTTATCAATTTCATGAATATTTGTTAAACTGTTGGTTCCATAAATTATTTTTTATAATAATTTTACTTTGAATACCATATCAACAACAAATATTTAAAACGATTCTACTGCACAGTTTTTAGGTCGAGAGATATACGATATTTTATGAGTCCATTTTAGCCAATTTAAAAAAAAAACACGTCTGATTCAGATACGTGTAGCTAAACTGCTTGTAAAGTTATAGCGTTATTACCCACACTAAATACAAGTTGCAACTGAACCCTATCAGTAGAAAAAAAAAATTTCGTTCCATTTAGTGTCTCCATTCAAAAGTAATAGCTGTTTAAAGACAAGCGATAGAAACCGCTAAAAATCAGATTTAGTACTCAAAGAACGATTGAATGGTGACATTAAATTCAAAAAAGTTTTTTTTAACCGATAAAACTTCGTTTCAGTAGCCATTTAAGCCTACTGGGGACCACCTAAAAAAGTGTTCTCCTGTGCTACTACTGTTAAAATCGGAATTGATATTTATTGACATATCTCATAAAAAAATGCAAATTAGACCAAACGCCGAGACACATGTCTTATGTTTTAGCCGAACGTTGCAAAAAAAAAGTTCCAATGCACGAAAGCTAGAAAAAGAGACTCTTTTACGACTTAGGAGTATGGAAGTGACAGGTACAGAAGTGATATTCTGAGATATATAGACCTATTGCTGCTCGGAGACTTGATGTTAACGATTTGTTGCTTAAAAAACATTTGTCGTCAGTAAGTGGTGCACCAAAATAATTATTTCTCATATGTTCGAGTAATAGAGGGCTGGGGCTATGGGTTGATGGAATAGATAAATTTTTCTGTACAAAAAAAAATTATATATTAAAATATGTATCACGTAAAGTGACAAAAATCTTTAAAATCTTCGACTTGTACGTTTTTCTGGCTATGATGAAAGATCACAAAAGGGGCCACTATAAGGCGTTACGAAATGCAACAGTGTCATTTTTAAAGCGATTTCATGCATCATCGACATTTGGGTTTAAGAAGTGAGATATTGGGCATTCAGTAACAGCTTTTGCTTGTAAATAAAAAATTAATATTATTATAACATAAATATAACAGATAACGTCTATACTTAAAAATGTTGGTGCGAGGACATGGCACAGAAACTGGTTTTTTTAGTAGAAGTTCTTTGGTACAAAACTAGGATTTGGGCAGGGTATGAAAGTGATATTTCTACTCTATTTTCTCAAATATCTTACTGAAGAGTCAAGATATCAGATAGAAACGTTTTTAAAAAAAGCTCTTTAGTTTTACCATAACTGCATGTATTTAAAACAGTCTTTATATAATTTTCTTTGAACATTAAATAAATATCAGAGTATGAATTTAAATGCATTTGAAACTATTAAAGTAAAGGAATAAGAATGATAAATTTAAAGATTTATTTAAAATTAATTGCTTATGAACTTTATAAGTAATCTTTTTACTAACATTTCAGAAAATTTATTTTCTTTTTCATTTTTAAATTAAATGAACAAATTTGAAAAAACTATAACGTTTTAAGGCTTATAAATAATAAAATGTAAGAAGTAGCAAAACAATTAAATTTTTAAGAAATTCGTATTTAAAAAACATACAAAAAATTGTATCTTTTGTATGTTGTGACTAATAGAGCATATACTTCGGAGGCATGCTGGTATACGATGTGAGTTTTTTTTTGTTAAAGGAAAACGGTTAAAAAAAGTTCTTATACAGACAGAAGACCAAGTGCACAAAAACAATCTTCAATTCTTTTTTAACCACAATAAAAATATTTACATAGGAATTCCAATGCATTTTGAGTTCTAAAATAAAAAAAAATGTTAACGCAGTAGCTGAATTCTTAGATTATTTTAAAATAAAATAATTATCAATTTAATTACCAATTTTTAGTACTGTTTTGGAAAATTAGTTTTCTTGAAAACTGCTAAACTTAAATTCTTTTAAAA
The DNA here is from genome assembly GCF_036245765.1 of Copidosoma floridanum. Lineage (NCBI taxonomy): Eukaryota > Metazoa > Arthropoda > Insecta > Hymenoptera > Encyrtidae > Copidosoma > Copidosoma floridanum. Next base: position 13,723,741 of record NW_028321888.1, read on the forward strand.
AAATTATTAAAACATTTTTTATTTAATACTCGATAAAATACAAAAAATAGCAAAACAAAATGATTTTCAAAAAATTTCCTGCAAGAATGGCATAAAAAAAACAGTATCCTTCGTAATTAATGAAACATATTGCAAAGACAAGCACCAAAACCATGGGACTTCTTGTGCTTGCCATAGTTAAATGCATACTAGGTAAAAACTCTACTTTTACTGCTGAAATCGCAGTGAACATTTTAAGATAATAAGATTACTAATTAAGAAGAAAGTGATTTTCAAGATCATCATTTTTAAAAAAAAAACTTGCTTCTGAGTGGTACGATACGTTATGTCAAGACAGCGCTGTTTTTATAAAAATTCATTCCTATGGTGCAATTAATGCAGAAAAGAATTTTATTTGTATTTACTAAAAAAATCAGGAAAAAAAAAAAAAAAAAAAAAAAAAGGTAAAATAAAATACAAAAAGTAACAAATAATCCTCATTTACTTAGCCATATAAGGCTAACGAAAGTTTTTGATTAAAAAATTTGCTGCTTTATAATTTTTTTGTGTATAAAGAATACGCCCTGTCATAAAAACTAAATATGATTTCGCCAAGAGTAAAATAAATCTGTTATTGTAAGAGACAGGACTTAGGCAAGTACTTACTTAATGAGTTGGCTCTTGTGATGCAAAAAATGACTTTTGAGAATTCTTTTTAGTAAGCTAAGCACGGCTGAAATTAACTTTCTTGAGATGCTGGAGGTTTCAATACTTCGAACTTCACGGGTCACTTTTCACTGATAAACACTGATTAAACACTGGGCTTCTCCGTCGAACTAGATCGAAAATAGCGAATTGGAGTGATCACTTTGGGTTGAGGTGTTGTCTACCTGACGCACTGTGAGACAGTGTCGTGCTAGCGCTGTACATTTAAGGGCTAAGGGTAAGAAATCATGTTCCCCACTACCAAAATTTTCTGGCCATCGAATAGGAAAAAGTCACGCCCATGAAAAAAGTCAACCCCTTCCTAACTTTCCCTCGTTTTGTTTGTATTTCCGAACATAACAGGAGCCAATCCACATAGGCCAAGTAGCAACGAATCGAGATTATGACAAAATTACAAAACAATGCATAGTTTCCTCAAAGCTCCTTTTCATTTTGTAATTATTATTTACTACCATTAGGTTTTTTAAAACAAACTTTATCATTTTTTAATTTATTTGATCACTAAAGTATGTGAGTAATTAAAGAAATTAGCCAGTGACTAAAATTACTTATAAAACAGCTCAGTTTATTAACACGAGTTTATTGACTAAACGTTTATTTGTTTCATTTTTTTTTTTTAAGAAGTTTATAGCCATCAAGGAGTTATTTATTTATCAAATGGTTTTAAACACCTTTACATTCATATATCTTCAAAAAAACAAAACAATGTCAACCATTAAATTTAGTAATCGATTGTTGTGGTCTCCACTTGAAAAAGACCCTTTTTTTTAATGGTGGTAAAGAAAATAATAGAGACAACAACTCAAAGTTTAGGAATACGATTAGTAAGTAATTCTCTATCACGAAGAAAGGTACAGTGTACTGAAACAGCTGTTACGTTTTTATATTTTTATATAAATAAAAAAGCTAAAATTTTTCAGTAATGAATGTAAAATTGTTTTTTTTTTATTTGCTTTACCATTATTCGTATATTTAAGTAGTTTTCAAACAAATGTCCATGCAATTGGCACTATAATGCATATACATTATTGCGACATGTACCGATATTATTGTTAGTTAATACCATAGTATATTGTATTACTCGTTACTTATTAGCACAGTTTAAATCACATTATAGTAAAATAAGATACTACCTTATCGTTCTACTATTATTATATATAATGAACTGTATATTTACGCTCAAGAAAAATAAGCATTGAGTACTAGTCCAAATTGTTTTATGTTTTTCTTTTGTATAAGTTTGACATGTGCTGGAAGTTAAAGTACCGTCTAGCTTATGTCAAATAAAAAAATATTTCTTTACAAAGCATGAGGATCTCAAGAAATTTAATAAGCTTTTTTGTCATTTTGTCAATCAGCACACACTTTTGTGTACCCATTACACGTGAAATATTTATCGTTCAAGAAAATTTATTATAACAAGAGTAATTGAAAGTTAACGGCCAACCGAATTAAAAACGATGAAAAAACGAATCGATACTTGAATAGCAGATAATTTTATGTACCATACAATTACAGCTGATTACTCTCTTCCTCTAAAATTTTTTATTCCTCTTCATAATCGTAAGTATGACCATTTTTAACTTGCTTTCAGATTTCAGATCCAAAACTTTTCAACCAAAATTTCAGCCGTGCCTGCTATATTTTATAGACATTAATAATTTATGCATTATATTATTTCTTTATAAATTTTCCGTACCAAAATTTTGTTGACGTATAAAGAACCGCAATTTTCACAAAGTTCTTTTATAAAAACTTTTTTTTAGTTTTGATACGTAAGGGGCAGCCCTTTCAAAACCTTTAGTCTAAGATGTTTTGATATAAATTGAAAAACTGCATTTCATTTTAGACTGATGGCTAAAAATATCTTCAAAGTATAAAAAAATATATGTTGTCTAAAATAAAATTAACAACGTCTTTAACCAACTTGAATAAATAAATATTTAAGACGTGTCGAAAAAATTTTTTAAATATTATCAAAATCACAGCTTTTTTTTTACATATTATGAGTTTTACAGTATTGTTTCTACATTGTGCTTTTTGAGATGTACTTTTTGAAAATTCGTAACAAATGTAACATTTTGGTGATTGATGAAATGAGGTATTTATGAAAAAGTTTGTGCTTTTAGGTTAAACTTCGTACTTTCTTGTATAATGATAGGTTGAGGAAAAGTCAATAATCACGTACAGATTTATGCTTTGAAGTAAACCAAGACTATACAAGGTACTTTGAAATCGAAGCCCCAAAGCTCTATAATATTGAATTTCATACAGTAATGTTAATCTGTCCATAATACGTCTATAAACACGAAAAATAGTTGTTGCTGAAGGATAGAAAATAATTACATAATATTTCAACTTGTTGTTTTTCATGACTTCATGATACGTTTTATTACAATATATACCATGTACCATTTGACCTATTTATTAGTATAATCGGTATCTATGAGCCGTATTTATTGGTCAATTCTTACATATCTACACATCTGCTAATGTAAACTTAATCATTGCAAACGTTATTCAAACTACAACCTTAGAAATTTATAAAAAGTGCCATTAGTAGTCGATTCTAAAAAATAGTACAAAATGCGAAAATATAGCTTTATTCTACGAACTGATTTGCAGGAGTTTCCTTCAATATACCAACCCTTTTTAACCCTGTACTTAAGGACGTTTATGATTACATTCGTCCTTTCTTATGTTTTCTAGAGCTTTTTCCTTTCTATGCCTAAAATTCTTGATAGCTTATCTCAATTTCCCGACATACGACAAAGTAGCTACACTGTTGAATCGAGGAAAAATACTCGAACCCCTTAAATATCATGTGTCAGTACTGATGCTTTCAACAAGCATGACAATTTACTTTTACCACCTTCTACTACGCAGCTCTGCTTATAATATATTTACGATTATCGGTACGTGCGAGGTACGTGTCCTGCAGGTGTTTTTGTTTCACCCTTTTTTTTCCTATAATCTATCCTTTGAATCAGGCACTGCCCCGTTGGTTAGTACATCATTTTATTGATCGAACGCAGTTTTTGGGTTTATTTTGGAAATTAGAAATGACAAGTGATTTGTGGGTGTATATGCATTTTATATTTAACAGTAACGTTGCCATGTTTGGACAAGTACGAGGCCGTTTCTCGGGCAACGAAAAACTACATAAATTAAAATTTTATATTTACCACAAGCTTAAAATAAGTAATAAAACACCTGTACATGATGCACGATACACACTGACTAAAGTTGGAAAGAATATTCTCTGTTACGATTACAATGTTTATTTAACTTTTTGTGCTGTACAAATGTGATTGTGTACAGAGTTACATGTACACAAATTATTGTATTATTTAACTATCAGAAACACTTGAAGTTCTCTAAATAATTAAATAGTTTAAAAACACTGTAACACAACTGTAATCGGCACCTGATTGATAACATAACTTTCAGATTTTTACATTGTCATACTATGTATTGAACTGATATTTTTAATTTCTATAATAAGAATATAAGAAGCGAGTAGTATCTGTTCTTTTTAGATAACACGTGTTTGTACAAGAATTCAATAGTTTGACTAAAGCTTCAAGATTATGTTTACAGTTTTTTATTTATATTGTACAATTAAGTTATCAACGAGTTAATACACTGTCTCTCTTAATACCGCTTTCTATTGGTTAATACTTTGTTTTAGTAAAATTTTAAAAATGATAACAAGGTAATTAAAGTATTAAAAACAATTAACTTTGAATTAAAAAAAAAAATTGTCCATTAGACCATTGCACATTATTCTCTTCCTACTGCAATAGCGATTGACGAATTTGAAAATTAAATTTAAAGCGTGCATTTTCAGTTGTATTTTCGAGCTTTATCGAAGTTGTTATCATATTTTTTAACTGATGTAAACATCAGATTGTAAAAGTATACGTATACTTATTTTTTTTTTTTTTGTAAAAATTTCTGTTAATTTGTTGAACAAATGTTAGTCACCTTTACAATATTTTTTACCGATTCAGAAAGAGAACAAACAATCGTAGTAGTCAAAAGCTTTACTGGCCATCATCTTTTATGAAAGCCCTCAGAATTTAAGATTAGACGCTTTACGATTACGTTCTTTCCATGAATTGTTCGATAAGCTTATTTAAAACTTTCCTCATTAACTTACATAAAAATTTACTTGATGCTCATTTCTATTGCATCGTTAATGAGATATGAAATATTAAACCTAAATATATCGTGATATCCTAGTTGTTATAACAAATTTAACAATTTCAAAAATAACGAGTATATTTAGTTTAGTTAAATCTTGGTAATATAATAGTTTTTTTTTTTCAACTCAGCGGTATTTCTACCTAAAACCAACAAATATTATTACAAAAGATAATTCACTACAAACTATGATGAGAAATACCAGCTTTCATTTTTGTTTTTTTGCATATAAAAATAACACTCCTATAATATTTTGAATTAAATTATGAGTCCGGGGAGAACAGGTTGTAGATAATTTTAAACTAACTGGTAATACGTACAAAAGCTGATTTAATATTTGTATTTCTAAATTTTTTCTAAAATGTCATTAACATTTGAAAAGTTACATTGAAAAATATCATTTAGCAAATATCTTCATTTAAAGGACTCTTTCAAAATCCTAAATAACTATAGAATCGACATTAAACGAATTTTATCACACAAGAACATGAGTATTATTCAGGATTTTTTTGAATAAAATTGAAAAAAAATTATCGTATTTTTCTATGCCTACTTAAACTTCTGTAAAATTCTTTGCGTACCACGAAAACTATTTCATCAAATAAGCCATCGTTTATGTCACAGGTTTTCAATATCAATACTACAGTACAAAGTAAATAATATATTTAGATATCCCCGAAATCGTGACTACCACCACCAACATAACACCAAACTAATCGAACACTAAAAGAACCGTGTTGCTCCTACCAATTACGACGTTTTGTGAGGACACGTATCCACTCGAAGCAATAATACAAGCTACTTTTTCTCCTACTCTCCAAAGTCTACAGCCAATCTACTTGGACTGACGAGCTTTTTTCCCCTACCCTTTTTTCGTTAACGAAAGCTCGACCAAGCGCTTTTTTTCCTCTATACCAACAAGTTTTTAATATTTTTGGCATTTCCTAATATTTTATTTACGAGTCGTCAAACTATGTATTGATCTAGCGTGTGTAGTATATCAATGTGTTTACAATGGAGAGATTTTGTTGTAGATGGTTTATAGAAAAAGAGCGTTTAGTAAAGACAGATAGAAATACCTACGCGTTATGGCATATGTTCCAATTCTGTTTGCACTATTGGGTATTACTTATGATACGAAAGGATAATTATTGTTAAATAATAAATTAATCGATGACTCAATGCTTCAAACTTTTACGAAATATAGGACAAATACGTAGGAGATAAAAAAGCTTTTAGAAAAATAAGAAGTTTCTAATTTGTATTATGACTTCGAAGTTGTTTAGAATTTTAAGTAGCCATTAAATGATTTTTAATAATGATAATGGTGACTTTCTTACTATTTTTTTACAAGTACACGTTCAAATTTCGTAAAAACGGTGTACCTTCTTTTTGACAAGTCAGAAATCTAGATTGATTTTAATTTGGAATTATTGATGGTGAAATCAAAGTTTTTCGCTTAAAAAGCTAGTCCTAAAGGTCTGGTGTGTTTGCCTTGTCTAAATAAACATTAAAAGCGAAGCTTTTTTTTATCCCTAGAGTAAATTAAATGTTGAAATATTTTTAAAAACTTTCAAGGGAAGGAGCTGCATAAAGGTCCCTTAAAAAAAGACATGTACTGGTCAGCACGTAGAAAAAAGATTAAAACACTTTACTTTAATAAAATTCTTACACAAATATTTGAAAAATACAAAGTTATTTTTTTATAGATAAAATTTGTGGTAAATATAATGGCATTTGCATTTTTGTTTATTATTGTGAAAAAGCTTAAAATATTCGATGGTGAAGTTTTCTCAACGTAACTTACAGAGAACTGTACTTCGAGACGTTATATATTAGCTGTTGTCGAACTGTAACAGTATGGTCTGTTACCAAAAGTATAAATATTTTCAAAATAAATCTTTTTAATTTCATTTACAAAAACGTAGGTTATTGTGGAAAAGTGGAAAATTTTGCGTTTCAAGTCAGCAGCTACAAAAGTCTTTGTATCAAGTGAATGTAAAAAATACACGCTGTCGTCTCGTACTTGATGATGTCACCCGTATTGACCAACGGTTCTAGTATTCTAGAATATCCGTATAGAACAGAATTTGACATTGTTAAAATGGAACGTAGAGACGAAATTTTATCAGCACTTTAAAGATATCATTTTGGTAGATTTTCTTTTTGTATCCAAACAAGGTTCTTCTTGCAAAGTAACATCATTAAATAATCGTATATAGTTACTTTTTCATCTTATTTGCAAACATTTGCTTTGGTTGGTCCTAGTTTTTATAAAAAACTAAGGATTCTATTACAAAGAGGCAACCTTAGGCCATCGAAGCAACTCCTTACCTAGCTCTACTCAACTATGGCGAAACATTTTTTCCTTTCTTTTTTTACACGTACCATACAAACACCCAGTTATCGATCTCTTTCGCCAAGCAGATAAAGCTCCTTCTAGTCTCTTGCAATGTTATCTTTGGAGAATCGAGTTAATGTACGTCCAGTAAAACAGTATCTTCATCAAAAGATAACATTTCTTGTTGATAAAGCTGTTTCAAGGAATTTTGTAAATGAATTCAGTAGCATAGAACATCTATAACCACTATGCTGAGAAGGCTTTTGGTCAAGTTGACGAGTTTAACGAGATTTCCCTTTATTTCGATACTCACGCGTACGTGACGAGATTCCATGGTCTCTCTTTACACACAAACTTTCAAAGAGTGATTATTAAACGTACCAAATGAATTCACGTCACATAAGCTTTTAGTTTAAAAAATAAGGTTTTATTAAACATCATAAACAAAGAGACAATTTAATTAGACATTTTTCTACAACAAAGAATGTAGCTAAGCGCACACTAGCGTATTTCATTAAAAAAGTTAGCCACAGAAATTTTTAGTAGGCTAGATAACAGGTATTAATTATGAACGATAGTGATGTCATGCACACGACACGTACAATAGTAATACTAGAAACCACTTCGTTGTTCATCAGTGTCTCGTGGGACTTAACTCATCTAGCACCTACGCAGTTACATAATAGTGTTTGTAAGAAAATGTCTGAAGATAAGAATGAGAAGGAATTAGAACTCATAGAGCAAAATCAAAAGAGATTAAGGAGTCAACGTGTTCTTCTGCCCGTGGGGCTCATCTAAATAGATCTTCCAGCAACGTCACTGAAGAGTCAAGGCAGTTGGACTTGAAACATAGCAAAGTTTCCATAATTAAATTTCTCTAAGATTTTTTCTCAAAACTAAAAAAAATTGTCGTTTCATAAAAGAAGCTCCACCAAAAGAAGTTGGATTGCACTAAATCGGATAACAACACAATTGAGGTCATTGTGAGTATCAAAAATATTTTCGTTGTCTTTTTTTTCATGTATTATTTAAACGTTTCATGTTTTGCATGGGTTCTCTTCAAATTAAGAAAAAGAAGTCAATAAGGTTTTTTTTTTACATTCTAGGAGAAGAAAAAATGTTTAACTGTCAAAACTCTTGTAATAAAGTGTAATTTATGTGCATAAATTGCATCTCATCAAAAACCACTAGGCAGACAAATAAAGCCTTAAAGAATGTTCAATAAAAAACGACTAAGACAAAATTTATTGGTATCACTTTATGTTATGATCAGAAAACATAAAATAATGGTCTTGAGACATAATCGTACCAGCTTTTTTTTTTTGTAAGACAAATTATGTAAGTCAATCGGAATTTTTCTTTGAATTTCACTTATAACTTGTTTGTGGATCATAGTATTGCAAACGTAACTGCAGATAATTCGTTTGTTATTTAATAATGTATTGATCAGTACTACTAAGATATATATATATATGTATATATATATATATAAATAAGATGTATTGATTCTTCTTTTCGAAAAGTGGTAAATCAAGAAATGTGTAGGAATCTTTATCTTAAACTTTAAGTTTGCAACGTGAATAACTTAAAAATTTTTTAATAAAATTTTTAAAAATTGTCGATTCAATACTTCTAATAGAAATTTTTAAAATTGTTATAACTCTGTCTTACATTTTATAGTATTTGCGAGTAAATTTTACTTGATATAGTATATTAGCATACAAATTGGAAAAAGTAACTACAAAAACATGTTTTTAACGATAACTATCAATAATTACGTGTTGATTACGATTTTTTATATTTAAACTTTTTTTCAGCTTATAAAACTTTTTCCATTCCTGTATAATATGTCTTGTTATTTATGAGAAGTAGCAATCATTACATGTATTTACAATAACTAATGACAAAATAATAGTAATTATACTTGAATACTTTGATGTGCTGCGCATTTGGGAGTCTGATCGTTGAAAAAAAAACTTACATCATTTTATAAACCCAACAAATCCATGTTATAGTAGATGACTACATTTTTCATAACATTTGATGTATAATAACCTTCGTCTAAAACAAACATGTCTAACCGTTTATCATATTATGTGAAACGAATGCGTAAGCAACAAAGAACATTTAACATTTTTTGGTTTTTTTTTCTAAATCAGAACGTATTTATTGTCGCTACTACTAATATAATATATGTCTCCGTATAAGAAATTATTAAAAGCACTTTTTAAAATGTCACTTTAAACAATTTTTATTGTCTTGTGCTCTTTTCTCTAAGTTGTTCCTATTATGTCCTTATCCTTATCTTTACTTGTGTTAGCACTTATAAATCGTCTACTTTTAATGTAAAACAGATTGTAAGCTCAGTATAAAGATATTCTGAGCTTGTTTAGTGATGTACGTATGTGTTTATGCGATATAATTTTTATTTTAATACAATTATCAATATGCAAGATTTGTCTTGCGCGCCCATGCCCTCCCCTACCCCTCTTTCTGCTCAAAGAAAAGGGAGCTGCTGCTCGCTTGGTCTCTGCCGGTGCGAGCGTACTGATTGATCGAGTGGAACCAACGTGTGTGCACGCCTCGACCTCCTGCTTCGCTGGGGACTCTCGAACCGGACCTCCACGTCGATCTGCCTACTCTAAAATATCTGTTACGGCTGATCTGCCGATCTGGTATTTACTCGACGTCCTAATAAAGAATAATTCAAACATTGGTCCTTCGAGCCGGATAGCGTGACTGGGACAGACAACCGCCAGAACCTCATCGAGCCCAGGATGGCCAGGACCACGGTGCTACGCAAAGCAATGTAAGTAGGACGATGTGAGATGCGATCATGCGAAAATACATTCTCTACGTCCGAGAACGTATCGAGACATTGGGCCTCTGTTGCAAGTGATGCAATCGTGCAGAGCCGCGCCACGTGGTAAAGCGATTTGAGGTTATAATAGTCTTAACAAGATGTGACAGGTGAGAGACGCCCCACCGCGACTGCCGTGCAGTCCGCGTCGTGGACCTCGCGTGCGACCGCGATTACTCAGTCAGTGAGGCTGTCGAGAGGTTTTTGGTTGCAGATGTTTAAACCGCGGGATTTACTAGTTCACATCATCCTGCGGCTGGTCAGGTCGACAGATTCATTTGCGATTCCTCACGCCCTTTTTCTTAATATTCTACGTAGACTTATTTGGCACGCACGATTGCACCACAAGTAACAAGGCGCCCTTTAAGAGACAAGCGTCGAGCTCAGCGCGTGACTAATTAACAGGGATAACGAAGGCTGGCCCTCGTTGCTGGAAACGCAGCAAGCCCTGCTAGAGGTTCTCGCGGAATTCACTCAATCCACCAAGAGCGTTGAAGTATGGAGCATGGGTCTCGTCGACGCCAGGTTCGAGCTACTCGCTGATTATTGGAATGACTTCCAAGCCAATCATAAGGATCTGATTCAGGGCGCACCTGTGGACAAAGTTGCCTCCTTGAGAGCCCTGTACAGGTCCGCAGAGGGATACTACCTCGACGCTAAGGCGTGCCTGTATGACGCTAGGAGTCGGCTGTTTCCGACCATGCCAGGAGGTGGTGGCCAGTTACCACTCCCCGGACCGCTCCCTGGACCGCACTCGGGCCCTCGCCTGCCGAGCATCAATATCCCGCTCTTCTCTGGCCGTCGCAAAGATTGGCAGTCTATCCGCGACCTGTTCCAGACGCTCATTCACCAGGATGCTCGGCTCACCGACGTCGAGAGGCTTTACTACCTAAAGGCAAACGTGCAGGGTGAGGCAAAAGCAGTTCTGGACACCTTGCAGCTCGTTGGCTCCAATTATTCCACGGCCTGGAGTTTTCTTGTCTCGTAGTTCAAGCATCGCCGCCTCCTTGTGCAGTACCACGTCATGGCACTTCAAACGCTCAAGCCTCTGCGCGAGGAGTTCGCTGCTGGTCTGCAGGGCTTGCTCGATGCCTTAAAAAAGCACTCAGTGATCAACTGCGAGCGCTCAATCAGACGGTGGAACATTGGGATGTATGGATGGTCTCTTTTGCCTCGACCGCCATGGACCCCTCGACTCGGAAAGCCTGGGAAGACGAGCTCGAGAAGTTGGAGGCAGCCAGCTCTGCACAAGAGGAAGCGGCCTCCTTCGCCACTTTGTCCAGCTTTCTGCGGAGGCGCGGCCGCTCACTGACTTCAATGGAAGCCTCGCGCCCTCCCCGATCGACGAACGATTTTGTACGCTCGACCGGCAGTCGCCCTCCCGTGCCGACGCCACTCAGCCGCAACCACCGATCTTTAGCCACCCACGCAGTCAACGATGACTGCCCTGCTTGCCACGCGCCGCACTACGTAGGTCACTGCAGCCGTTTCCTGGAACTGGTCGCGCTTGGGCGAAGGGGTTTCGTCGCTCAGCACAAGCTGTGCTTTAACTGCCTGAAGCTGGGCCACATGGCAACTGTCTGCCCTTCCCAAGGCGTATGCCAATATTGCAAGGCACGGCATCACAGCCTCATCCATGATGGCGGTCGCAAGCGCAGGGCCGCGCCCGACCCAGCACCAGCTGAGGCAAAGCAGTGTCTCTTTACCTCAGACTCCAAGGACGGGATCGACGCGGCAGCTGCTTTACCGTTGTGACTAGCCGTCTTGTCCACGCTCAAGGTTCAGCTCATGGGCCCGGGGGGGCGGACAGTCACAGCAAGAGCACTCGTCGACGCTTGTTTGGAGATTTCAATCACGTCCACTGCACTTGCTCGAAAGCTTGGTGCCAGTCCCGAGCCAGCCGTCACGAGCATCACTGGCGTCAGAGGCGCTGTCTTTATGCGCTGCTACGAATGGTTGCCAAGGAATATGCTGTGAGCGTTGAGCACTGTCACGCCTGGAGCAACTCTCAGATCGTGCTTCACTGGCTTCGATCATCGGAGCCGACAAACAACTCATTGATCGACAATTACGTGGCTCACATCCAGGAGCTTCTGCCCTCCCACGTATGGAGATATGTTCCGACGGACTCTAATCCAGCAGATGTGGCGTCCTGGGGCACGGATCTGTTCACGCTTCAGCAAATGCGTGCTTGGTGGGAAGGCCCTTCTTGGCTCGCGGGCCCTCTTGACTTGTGGCCAGCCGAAAACGCAAAGTTGCCTAGCTCCCGCAACCCAGTTACCGACAGCGCCCTCCAATATTGTTGTGCTGTTCAATGCACTACGCAAAATCTGCTAGAGAAGTTCTCAGACCTTGGCCGTCTTCTACGCTTCCTTGCTCGACTGCGTCGCTGGATCCGTCGTCGGTTACGTCGAGATCCCGCTCCCTCGCCTTTCGCCCTTCTGACGACGATTGAGCTGCGCGATGCCTACCTCGCCTGCGTCCGCCTCAGCCAGCGACAATTCTTCGCGCTAGAGATTGCGAGCTTGCAAAAGGGCAGCCGTGTCCCTGCGAAAAATCCACTGCTGTCTCTAGACCCGATCTTCTCCGATGACGTCCTTCGAGTTGGAGGTCGTCTCCAACATTCTGCGCTCACCTTTGATGAGCAGCATCCGCCAATCATCGACATCCGATGCAGCCTCGCTCGGCTCATTATCCAGTGGGCTTATGCTCGTGCTCTATACGGAGGAATCAGAGTCACCAGCGCCTATGTGGCTCGCAAGGCCTGGATTGTTGGCGGGCGGCGGCGAATCAAAAGCATTCTCCAGGGATGCGTGGTCTGCGCACGACTGCAGGTGCAGCCTGCCACTCAACACATGGCACCTCTTCCGGCCGCACGGGTAACTCCTGCTCGAGCTTTCTCTCGCACTGGAGTTGACTACGCTGGCCCATTCAACATTTTGTCTGCTAAGGGCCGAGGCATCCGCACAAGCAAGGGCTACGTCGCGATCTTCGTCTGCATGACCACCAAGGCGTCACACCTTGAGCCCGTTGGTGATCTCTTCACCGAGTCATTCATTGGAGCGCTCACAAGATTTTGCGCCAGGCGCGGTCGGCCCTTAGAGATCTGGAGTGATAACGCCACCTGCTTCCACGCCGCAGACCGTGAAATGCGCGAGGCTCTCCAGGATGCCGAAATAAAGTGGGAGCGTGTTGCTGGCTCACTGGCTGAACAAGGCGTCACGTGACACTTCATTCCTCCACGAGCGCCCCACTTCGGCAGACTATGGGAGGCCGGTGTCAAAGCAATGAAACATCATCTCCGTCCTTGGACCGCCCAACCTCACCTACGAGGAGTTTTCCACCGTTTTGGCCAGCATCGAGGTGGTCCTCAATAGCCGCCCTCTCACTGCATTCACCAGAGGCTTAGATGATCTGGACATCCTCACCCCTGGATACTTCCTCGTCGGTGGCCCGCTAAATTCTGTGCTTGAGGCCAGTACCCCGCCCGAGAAGCTCGATCGCCTAAGCCACTGGAAGCTGGTCCGGGGAATCCGAGACCAGTTCTGGAGCCGCTGGAGCCGCGAAAACTTGAACACGCTCCAACAACGACCCAAGTGGAAGGTCCCACGTCGTAATTTTCAGGTTGATGACGTCGTCGCCGTGGTGGACGCCACGCTCCTCCAGTCTAGCGTTACGTGGCCGCTTGATCGCATCATCTCGGTTCATTCCAGACCCGACAGGCTCGTTCGCGCCGCCACCATCCAGACCGCCACTGGTAAATACACTTGTCCCATCAGCAAGCTCTCTCTACTGCCCGTCCGATCGCCTAGTGCCGGCGACGCTGCCTCCAAAGACCCTGTGGCCGAATCTGACCCAGGTACGGCGGGCGGAGACTGAGATCGTTCACGGAACGAGGCGGGCGGGTTGTGCAAGATTTGTCTTGCGCGCCCATGCCCTTCGCTCCCCCTCTTTCTGCTTAAAGAAGAGGGAGCTGCTGCTCGCTTGGTCTCTGCCGGCACGAGCGAACTGATTTTTTCGAGAGGAACAAAAACGTGTGTGCACGCCTCGACCTCCTGCTTCGCTGGGGACTCTCGAACCGGACCTCCACGTCGATCTGCCTACTCTAAAGTATCTGTTACGGCTGATCTGCTGATCTTGTATTTACTCGACGTCCTAATAAAGAATAATTTAAACATAATCTTTACTCTTTAATAAAACAATTTTTTGCAAGACAAAGGCTGAGACGACATTACTTTATACCACACTTTCGATAATTACTGTTGGAAAATCTATGTGTAGAGTTAACAAAGAGTTACTCTCGTACGCATGAGTGTGGAAAGAAAAAAAATCTTGTTAACATCGTCAACTTGACCTAAAGCTACCTCAGCAAAGTGGTTTTGGATGTACTTAGCTATCAACTTTATTTACAAATTTTCTTAAAACTGCTTTGACAACGAGAAATATCATCTTTTGATGAACATACTTTTTCAATAGACGAACATTGACTCTATCCTCTAAAGAAAATATTTTAAGGGACAAGAAGGAGCTCTGTCTCCTTATCAAAAGAGACGAATGTCAAGGTGCTTATATGGTAGAAGAAAAAAATTTTCTGAAAAAAATGCTTGGCAACTCTTTTACTATAGAGCACACGATATACCCATCCGACGGATGAACGATTAAGCTTATCTAGTTACTTATCATTTTAGTTTTCATTAGATGCACACGCTATACGAAGTCATTGTCACAATAAGGACTAGTCGTGTGAATGTTTACTTCTGCCGTTAAGTACCAACAATTATATGCAAAAAACTTCAAAATCACCAAATCTGAATTGATATAGTTACTTCGTTATTTATACATCCCGTTTTTTTCACAAGGCCCTACCGTTACATTAAAATCTCAGAATTATATATTTTTTGCTTAGTATTGTAAAATAAAAAAAAATATCTCGTTACGAGACGATAATAAGTGCTCACCAACACTTGCAAGCTAATGACTGATCACTTGTCTGCCGTCCAACAGAAAAAAAAGTATAAGTAACTTTATAGATGAACTGAAAAAATCAAGGGAAACTAAGTGTCTTAAAAAATCAATAATAATTTGAGTATTGGAGCGCGGAAAAACTGTTTTTTTATATAAATGTGATGTAATTATTCTACTTTTCACAAAAGAAAAATGATTTTTCGATGGAAAGTATGAAAATCTGTACTTACCCTTCCAACTTGGCGCAATTTCCTCGTGCAAAAGTACAGCTTTTTCTATTAGGCTTACCCTTTTTTTATTTTGGAATCCAAGGCGATCATCATCGACTTTACTACGTAAAAAAGCGTAAGTGCACTTACGCTGTCTGCCTGGCGCAATTTTCACGTTTTGTGTCACTTACTCTTTTTTTTTGATTCCTGAAAAAAATTATTAACAATTTTTCCAATTTTTATTCAGTTATTACAAAATCATGGTGTAAAATATTTAATTTCTAGATATTCTATTAGACGCAGAACTGTCTGACGAATCGATTGGTATAAATATCTCATTTTCGACAAAAATGTCATTAATACCTATTTTTCTGTTGATGGATGGCAGTTCTGACATTGAGTACTTTCTCCCAATGAGAAAGCAATGCTTTACTTCCATTTTGAAGTATATTTATCTCACATCGAAAACAGTCTTCTATGGTGCTGCAAAAATTGCTGGTTTAAATTTTTTGTCGATTTTTGAGTAGATCGTGCAAATGTTTGTAACGATAAAAATTAAGCTTTTCTTGAACTTTATGTGAAAAACTATCGGCAAAAAACTCAACTATTTTAGTTGCCGACTTACGAAAAAAGTAGCTTTCAATATGCAGTTAATCAAGAACTTCGGAAAAAACCAAAAAAATTAACATTATCATAAATGAAAAGTCAAGTGGTTGTCACAGCCGAAAGCTTGGAATGATTTAAATGAAGCTGATGCTACGTAGAGTTTAGTTACGAGTTTTAGTGTCAAAGATATCTGTTAGTTTACATCATCGTGCGATCTCGCATACATAATGTTTTTTCATGATAGGAAGGCATACCTGCTTTTATTCGTAAACTATATCAGGTCTCAAATATGCAAAATAAATAGAATTTATTTGGGACATATCCTATATTACGTCTCTTTACCCCTTATAATTTTGGGACTTACACCTTATACTTGGAACATGTCTCATTGTTAGGAGAACTAGGTAAAAGTAACATCACACATATATCTATACAGAGGATTCACAGAATAAGTGTGCAGTGAACGGCAGTTGTCACAGCTTCCGTTTTTGGAACATTGTAAACTTGTATCAATACATAGTTTGACCACACGTGAATAAAATATGAAAAGAAGCCAAAAATATCTAAAACCTTCTGGTGGAGCGGGAAAAGGCGCTTGGTCAAGCTCGTGTTAACGCAAGGAGGGGAGGAGAAAAAAAGCTTGTGAGTCAAAGAAGATTGGCTGTCAAATTTGAATGAAGGAGCAAAAGTAGCTCGTATTTGCTGCGAGTGGATACGTGGCCTCACCAAACATTGTAATTGGTGAGAACAGTAGACTTTAATATTTGATGAGATTGGAGTGGTGGTGGTGGTGGTAGTCACAATGTCGGGAATGGCTTAATGTATTATTTACCTTATGCTATGGTGTTGATATTGAAAATCTAAGACGCATTTGTTGGTTTATTTTATGGAACATTTTTCGTTGTACGGAAGGAGATTATTGAAAGTTGATGTAGGGAAGGGAAAAATTTAATAACTTCTTTCTTTCTATCTAATGGCAACGTAAAATTCGTATACCTATAAAATTAATGAGATTGTTTGTTCGACAAGATGTATTATCATTTAACCTTTTTGGATTTTAATGACACTTTTAAGAAATTCAAAAACCACAAACTTTTAAACTGGCTGTGTATGTATGTCACTGATTAGTTTAAAACATTTACCACGCAAATACCCCTGACATAAGGTTTATCTTGTTGGTCACACGATTATTATCTTTATTTTTAAAAAATACAAAAAAATATTTTTTATCATGAATAAATCTCACGATTAGCTGATGAAATTTTAATTTAAATAATATTATTTTTACTTTTTCAATAATAAAACAGTAGGTAGCTTCAAAAATCTTGAAACTATTTTTCAAGTAATTAATGAAAGTTATTAATAAGCTTACCTAATAGTGCATGGAATGTATGTCATTTGATACTGCTTTAGTTTATTTTATCTGTTGGTTTGTGGTTGTGTATTTCTTTATTCATATCGAATTCTAAACACGTTATAACTGTAATACAATGAATGTAGTGCATGTAAAACATATAAAATGAGAAATAGGCTAATGATACGAGAATCGTAGAACTATTTAATATATTTCCAACCATTTCTAATACCTTACAATCAACTTTGCACATATTAAGTACAATAAATTATGAACTATTTGATAGAAGTATCCAGAGAGAAAGAGAAAGAAACAGAGAGAGAGAGAGAGAGAGAGAAAGAGAGAGAAACAGACAGAGAGAGACCGAAACAATAGATGGATTTGTGCATTACATAAATAGTTGTGTTAAAAATAAAATTTTATTATGGTATTTTAGAACTATTAAATCATTTAGAATACATGGAATACGTGTTACAGAAACAATTCAATAATACTATAAATTTTAAGTTTTATTCTGGTTGATAATAAATTTTAACTTTTTGATTCTTTGTTATTAGAAAAGCGGCCATGAGCTTATAAAAACATGATTTCATTGACGTTAAATGTAAAAACGTTCACGCGCCAACAAACAGCTGGCTTGCGATTTCTTACCGACACCAAAAGCAAGCGTTCGATCGATGAAATGATGTACTTTCCAACGGGTCAGTGCTTGATTCAAAGAATAGATTATAGGAAAAATAAACGTTAAGCAAAAATATGCCCAGGACACATATAAATAATTCTAAAATATTATAAATAGAGCTGAGGACTTGAAGGAGAAAAAACTTAATTGTCATAAACATTGATGGCATGATTATTACACCTGATATAGTTTTCGGTGGAGGCGAGTCTCATTCATGGTTCAACCAAACAGTGTCGTTACTTGGTTGTATACTCAAAAGTAAAGATGAGCTATCGGAAATTTGTTACGTAGGAAGGGAAAAGTTTTAAGAAATCTTTATAAAAGCGTCGAGGTCATTATGATTTTACATATATGTCCGTGAGCGCACGGTGCCTTGGTTGGCTGCATTGTGTGATGGTACGCGGGAGACCACGGGTTCGATTCCCGGCCAGAGCGATTCTCCCGAGCAAGTACCTCTGTGAAATTCCACATGTGCTTTTTCACCACGTACTGCTCCTCATGAAGGGATGGGTGACCTTCTCGCAGCAATAATGGCTTACCACTTAGATCCTTCACTCTCGAGGTGGGCTATGTAACATCATTACCGTACCATCAAACTACAAAAGTAAATCCAATAATGTATAACCAATAATGTAATATGTAACCATTACTTGTAATATGTAACAAATATAATGTAAAAATGTGCCTTACTGTGCCAAGGCTATATGTACTTGGTAACAGTAAAGACTAAAAATAAATCACTACGTAAGTAGATGTTTATTAAAAAAAAAAAAAAAAAAAAAAAAAACTTGTGTGTCCCCAGCCACACATTTAAAGAAGGTAGGTGTATTGAAGGAAGTTCCTTTATTTATTCTTACATTTAATACTGTATTGTGAAGATGTTACCACTTTTTTTAAATGCCAAAGTATAGAATTAAAAAAAAATTCTTAATGCTGTAATTACGTGAGTCAATACAATGGACATTCAAATCGATTTATTTCTGTGGTCCCCCAACCAGGAATGTTGAAAGATGCTCAGTATAAATAAGTGGGCAAGTCTCATATAATTAAAAACTATTGAATTTGGCATCTCAGATTTGTAAAGTACTTTTTCCCTTTAAAGTAGAGTTAAGAGTTGTACGAAGTTATAAAAAATGATGCGTCAAGTATAAAGAACTTATTGCTCATTTGTACATGGGTCATTCTATCGACAACAATCTATTTCGTGTCTCAGTTGTTTTCAACATTGTATAAGAAGATATCGATCTGAATTTTTTGTTTTTTAGATAATCAAAGATTGTTTTTCGCTGAAGGCACAACAGAATCCAGATGATTAATAAGTATTGCATGAGGTTAAGATACGAAGAAGGAGTGAATTAAGGTTTCGAGGTCATGTCTCACTCAAAACTGTATAGTTATGATAAAGCCTAGAATGAAAATATGGAGTTGTTAATTTTCTCAATGGCAAAGGATCCCCAAGTTCATGATGCAAATGACACTTTGTCGCATTTTTAAAAACCAAAAGCAATTTAATACAAGACTTTGATGCTGTCCAAGTTAAGGGACGTACTCATGACAAGTTAAAAAGTTAGAAAACGTCATGTCACTTTGTGAGAAGTTGAATTAAAAATTGAGAAGAAATACAGTAGGTTAGAAAATAGCTGTTTTTTTAACGACATAAGTGCAGAGGCAAAGTTTAATTAACATTAAATTGCGTAACAATCTCGATTTTTCGATAGATTTTTAAGAGTCCGTAGCCCTATTCTGTGACGCTTTATATCTTTGTTTAAAAATGTTCAATGTTACGACTTGGATACAACTTGCAAAACATGGATATATATATTATGTGGGTGGCTTAGAACTTGACCTTACGTTATAAGTTGCATCAGTTCCTGACAGCACTACGATGATATCGAACATGTACGGCTTTTATAACAATACATTCTGCATTGAATTATTTTTCGTACATAGGCTTCAAGTAAATCTAGCTGCTTATATCGTCTAAGCTACCTGGAAGATTTCAAATTCTTTAAAGCTCCCAATAACGTGGGACCTATATTACATAAATAAATGATCATGTATACCCCGTCACTTATCGCTTAAACTGTCATCGGATGCACACGCTATACGAAGTCGTTATCACCATAGGAATTAGCCATTTGTATATTTTAAGCTATATCATTTATCTCGTTCCAAGTGAATTTTCCTTCATGAACTTCGTTTAATTTTGATGAGGAGAAACAAGAATTTTTTTTACCTCGAAAGCAGGTTCTATTGTTATTAATTTAAAAAATTTTTTTTTTATCTTACTTATATATAAAGCAAAGTAGCTGAGACCGTTGTAATCGCTAACCACGAGAACTACTGAACCGATTTTTCTGTAACTTTGTATACCGATCCTTGACACTTCCTAGATGTTTTAAGTATGTTTTTCATTTTGAAAAATTCAATAACCATAGCAATAAATAAGCTCGAAGTTTTGCAAAAATACGCCAGCTTTTCACTTTAGCTTAGTAGGATCCGCTAGGTGGTGTCGACAAAAAATGTAAGCTACCTGCAACAGAATTGAATAAGTATTGTTATAATAGGCCGGAGCGTCGCTAAAGTTTCTGCTGACATCGATCAGCAGTTCATCAAGCTGTATTGAAAATGTAGATGATCGTCGTGCAGCTGGGTAACCCGGTTACCGACGACACTCTTCTCCAATAGGCAAGTAATCTAGGTCTACTATCACGTTAAACCTCCAAGATTGACGAGTGCCACCAATAAATAATTTATTCCAACCGATGACGTCTTTAGTGGAGTACCAGGAGACGTGTCCAGCCAGAGCATATCCTGCTCTAAGCCTTCAGAGTCATATGGCCGTACAAAAATATGGGCTGGAGGCTCTATCACGATGTTCAAAATCTCGCAGAAGTCAGAATTTTTTATTTCGATAATTTACATAAAGATACGGTTGTGCACATACGCAGTATAAAAATTATCGAAAAAAATCTGACTTTTGTGAGATATCGGAAGTCGTGATAGAGCCCCTGGTGCCGTTAGAGAATTTTATACTCCAAATGTAAGCCAAGTAAAACAGCCCTGAGGGGCCATGCGCAGCCATAATGGCTTCTTTCTCAGTGATCGTGTCCCCAACGACATCCCCACATTTTCCCGACTAACGATGAGCGGTTGGTGATCCGGGGAACAACCTAAAGACGAGATATTTCTTGATCAGTGGCGTACCTCCCTCATGTACGGTCTCCGTCCACATCAGAGACTCCGAGGGTAAGAGTCAAGCTACTTGCAGCTAGCTCTCCATCATTAAAAATAATAATAAGGAATAACTGGAACTTTCACCACTGGCCTTTTTCAGAGTCAATGTAAGTATTTACGTTAACTTCTTAACCTACAATCTTATCGGTTCTTTTATGGGCCACCTAACTTTAAACTACTTTGCCAACAAACACATTTTTACTACCGTTTCTGAAAACATTATTCGTCTACTAAAAGACTATGTAAAGCCGGCCACTATTAAACCAAGTCAGTTATTAACTGGCAGACGTCACGAGCAGAGTTGTTCGTCGCAAGGCTGGGAACCCTGGTGACCAACGACCCTATATTACCCTATCGACTCTAAGCATTCAACTAGGAATCACCAATTCTCTCCAAGGTATACGCTGGGCAAACCTACCAGCTATGAAAGAAAAAAAAAACTTGAGCCAACGGGAGTCTCCAACGGGCAAGCATCACGAACCGATATCTATTATTCTCTCCACCTTAGATCACCAAAACAAAGTCTATAGAAAAAAGGTGCTTTAGACACAAACGTCTTCAACGTTAGGAAAGAGCACTACAACTAGCCCCAAAGCTTCGGACTTTGTAATTTTTATTCCGATCAGTCTGGGGCGTCAACAGCAGGCCAGAGAAGATCACCCTGAGGCAGTCACAATTGTTGTTAACTTCAGTCAAGAAAGAGTTAACTTAAGAAGCTCACCGGTCTTTTTTAGGGCCATCGGACGTCGAACTACCTTGCCAACAAATATATTAGAACTTAACAAACCCCTTCCTCTAATCTCTTTAAGAGCAAGTTGGCCTCCAAATTTCTCTTTGTTTTTTCTACTCTTATTCTCTTTTGTCTTCTAGGGAAGTGGTCCTCCCAGACCTTTCCCATGCGGGGAGGTTAGTTTTCAGTCGGTAGGCACACCGGGTGAATCCGAAACTATTACCGGATTAGCTGGGGTGTCTATGAAGATTTTCCCCTTCCCGCTCTATCAAACAAAAAAAAAAAAAAAAAAAAACTTAACAAAGTTGAAAGAAAACCCTTTTAGGGGTCACAAAAGTCGTAAGCATGCCAATAGTCGCAAAAGGGTATATTGGAACAAAAACTTTAAATGTATCTAATGAATACAATTTGAGGCGTCAAGAAATTGAAGCAGAAAATTTATCAAGACTGGAACAGCCAAAATCGCCAAATAAAGAATCTATGACGTGAGAGATCAGCTTTTTATTTTACCCTCACGGTAATCTCCTAAATCTTTCAAGATTTAAATTCAAATTTTTAAATAAGTAGAAAATGTATTTGTATTTTTCTGGCAATAAAAAATGTAGAGATTAAGCTCCAGGACTTTGTTGCTCTGGTAATAAAGTTGTGAGATAAGACGAAAAAATTTTTCTCCAATATATACTTTTTGGGAGTTTAAAATTTTCGCAGCTTTAAAAAATAGCCCTTTATGTGAATTTTATGGGAGAAACTGCAAATCAACCGCTTTTTATGGCCAACTATTATTTAATGGCATAAGGAACGCACGGTACTTTTTAGCATAATTATAATTTTTTAATTTTTACAGCTTATTATTTGACCAAATAAACTGTATGGATTGCAAAGAAATATGCTTTTGATAAGAAGATTTTTGTTCTGAGAAGTGTGAGGAATAAATGTAAAATTTCCATCTGAAAACGTTTCACACTAGGGGAGACCGGGGTACCACCGTCACCTTAACATTATTGGCCCGAGGTGGCGTTATACTTGTACTATAAAATTGAAAAAAATAGCATAAAATAGAAAAGAGTAAGAACAATCATTTGCAGTATTTTAAATATTTTAAATAATTTCTCTCTTTAATTAATAAGACTCAAATTGTTAACCTATTAAAGTGACGGTCTTACCCCGGGTCGGGGTAAAACCGTCATACACCGGGGCAGGAGCAGCCTTAGAAAAAAGTAAAGTATACACTGGCTGTGGATATGTAATGGGTTATGATGAAGTGTTAGGAATAATAGAGAAAAGAAAAGTCAATTTATTTGTCTACAAAGTACTTAACCAATATTTTAACATTCGTAAAATTATGATTTTCTTAATTCAGCTATCACACTTTGATGTCGTTAGTAAGTTTTTCTTTATAGTCTAGATCTTATTATCATAATAATAATTTCAGTCAATAATTTGAGTTACATTACGTTAAACTTATCTTAATCTAAGTGACACCGACTAGATTTTTGGTTTAGAACAGAGTTTGCACAATAAAAATAAGAATAAAACATTATTAAAAATAAAAAAAACAAAATAAGTATTAAATCATTGTAATTGACCATCTCAGGGATGGAGTGTAACCACTGGGACAGAGTTTAGGTCAATAGAGCTTGAAAAAAATGTCATTTTATTGGAAGAAGTATTTTTCAGATGTGCAGAGAACATAGACTGTAAATCCTGTGCCTTGAACGGTTGTGAATTAACTTGTCTAATAGATGTGTTATCACACAGAGGAATAACATCAGCAAGTGGCTGACAATTAACTCGAGGAGCATACTCTTGCTTGCTCTGTCTCACTACTCGTACTTTCTTTGTTACAATTCAGTAGATTTTGTCGTGGGCTTTTTTTTTACCCACAGACTCTATCTTAATTTTTTTTGCATTTTCATTATTAAGTTTGTCTATATAATCTTCATTTGTAACAATAGTAGCTTCCTCTTTTCGCCTTTTTTTAGTTTTTGTGATCAAATGATTTGAATTCTTTGCTGTGGAAGTAGCCAACGAAGAAGCACATACACCGTGGCTCGTAGTATGTGATGCAAGAGCAGCTTCTTGGGCAACTCCATTTATGAATTCGTCACCTTTGAGCTCTGAAGAATCCAGTATTGACTTCTATAACGAGTCGAGCAGAAATATTAAAAAATTCAGTTCCACGGTTCACTTTTATAAATGCATGTCTAATACTTACCAAATAATTTATGAGTGGCTTAGAATTTTCTAATAAATGTATAAGATTTTTTTATTTCTCCAGCTGCAGGTAAAGAACCGCCTTCTACGTTAGTAGGCGATACGTTTGAGACATATTTAAGCGCCAGCATCTGGCACTCACTCAACTTTTCAGAATTTGTGTTTGCGGGTTGCATATCTGTTATTTGCTGAAAAATTTGGCAAGACTCTGAGTTACTGTTGCTTGTTGCTGAAGAATCGTGGTTAAATTAAGATCATAATACCACTGTCAACTCAAGTTTTTCACAATAAAGTTACGTACCTGTTGTATCAAAGCTCGTGGAGCTTGAAATTTGACGATCAAACGCATCAGCAAAAACATTTCGATGGAATGAGTGAATGCCTGTTTATGTTTTTAAGCCATTTATAGCCGTTTTATCTTTTGCAGCTCGAGTCCATGATTTACCAAACAAAGAAAAAATACGTTTCATTTCAACTCTTCTATTGTGACCTTCCCTTTAAAATTTTGTTATTTCCTCAGGATAAAAGTGACTCAAAGGCTTTAAAAATGCGACATCTAAAGGTAGAATCCTATGTGTGCAGTGTGGTGAAAAACTTGAGATGATCACTCCATGCTCTTTACCTAATTGAGCAACTTGTAAATTTTTCATGTGAGATGAATGACCATCCAATAGCAACAGCACAGGATTGGATAGTGAGGCCTTTGAGAATTCAATAAACTTTAAGAATCACTTTGTAAAAAGATCTGTTTGCATCCAACTAGACTTATGAAACTCGGCCCATGCATTGACAGGCCAACCCTCTAAGAATTCTTCATTTCTCTTCACTCTTAGAAAAATAAGCATTGGAGGCATGAATGACCCTACTGCAGACATGCACAGTTCTGCCGTTACAGTCTCACCACATTCAGCAGCAACTAGACCAGCAACCTGTTTTCTTTCCTTCAGAGCAATAATTTTAGGGGTACACTTTGGAATCACTTAGAATCCAGTTTCATGGACATTCCATATGTTTTCTGGCCTGATAGCATATGTATTAATGATAGAATCTAATAAATCAAAAAAAATTTTGACCTCAATTTCATTAAAGCCATTGGCTCTAGCTGCTGAGGTTGACTCTGTCTTCCTGATAGACAGTCCGTGTCTTTTAGTAAAACTACTCAACCAATTTTCGCCAACCAGCCCTGAAAAATGAAAAATTTAAGTACAGAGATGAAATAAAATCTTAGGCATACAAGATGCTTATATGAACCTGTTTTTTTGCTCAGTCTATGTGAAATTCCTAATTTTTCAGCAAAATCAAAAGCCAATTTTCTCAATTCTTTTTCAGTAAGCCCCATGAGTCGACTTTCTATATCTAAAACATGCTCAAGCAAAATTTTTTCTTGTTCGTCAGTAAAAGTTCAAGCGAATCCAGATTCTAAAAAAAATCATTATAAATAGGTATAATAACCATTTTAATAACTATCATGATATAAAATTGTATAATAAACTGACTTGAGTCTTCTTTGCCATTACTCTTCTCTTGGAATTTTTGTTGTATAGTCGTCCGTGGAATGATATTGGTAGCTGCCGTACTTTTAATAGATTTTCCGGATTGAAACTCTCGTAAACCCAAGTCCAGGTCTCCCGGCGTCCAGGTACACCGATTACTTTTTTTTTGGTAACTTCAAACCATTTTTATCACAGTCACGTTCACTTAAAATACTCATGTACCTACCTACTTACTCTAATTTGTGCTGTCACCGGTCATATTATAATAAAGAACAAGAATAAAGCCTTATTTTAGTATTTAATACTGTTTTTGGGATCATCTGCTCTTAGCATATTTGCTGAAGTTGTAAGGTTGAAGCTTCAAAAATGTATGCAATGATTAGGTTATAACTAGCAGCCCCCCGTCTCGGCTTCGCCCGAGACTTACTAAATAAAACACCGTAGTGTGTTGACATGTAATGTGAAACATTTTTAGTGAGAAAATTTTACACATATTCCCGATACATCTCAGAACAAAAATCTTCTTATTAAAAACATATTTTTTCGGAATCCATACAGTTAATTTGGTCAAATAATAAGGTGTAAAAATTCAAAAAAATAATTATGCTGAAAAGTACCGTGCGTTCTTTATGCCATAAAATAATTGATGGCTATAAGAAGTTGTTGATTTACAGTTTTTTCTGTGTAATTCACGAAAAGGGCTATTTTTCAGAGCTGTTAAGATTTTAAACCCCCAAAAAATGTATATTAAAAAAAAATTTTTTTTTCTCATATCTCACAATTTTATTACCAGAGCAACAAAGTCCTGGACCTAAAACCCAACATTTTTTTTGCCATAAAAACAGAAAAACATTTTCTACTTATTTAAAAATCTAGAGTAGGATCTTTAAAGATTTCAGAGATTGATGTGAGGGTACAATGAAAAGCTGATCTCTCACGTAATGGACTCTTAAGTTGTCGTTTTTGACGCTGCTGTTTCAATCTCGATAAATTTTCTGCGTCAGTTTCTTGACGCCTCAAATTGTATTCATTAGATACATTTGAAGTTTTCTTTCCAATATACCCTTTTGCGACTATTGGCATGCTTACGACTTTTATGACCCCTAAAGGCTATTTTCAGTCATCTTTGTTAATTTTAATACATTTTTTGGCAAAGTAGTTCGACGTCCGATGGCCCTAAAAAAGACCGGTGAGCTTCTTAAGTTAACTCTTTCTTGACTGCAGTTAACAGCAATTGTGACTGCCTGGATACCCCAGGGTGATTTTCTCTGGCTTACTGTTGAAGACCCAGACTGATTGGGAGAAAAATTACAAAGTCCGAAGCTTTGGGGCTAGTTTTAGTGCTCTTTCCCAACGTCTCCCGGTATAACGTCCAAGACGTTGGTGTCTAAAGCACCTTTTTTTATTTGCAGATTCAGTTGTTTTGGTGATCTTAGATAGAGAAATTGGTTAGTGATACTTGTCCAGTGGAGGCTGTCCCGTTGGCTCAAGTTTTTTTTCCTACATAGCTGTTATAGGTTTGCCCAACGCAGACATTGGAGAGGATCAGTGATTCCTGGTTGAATGCTTAGAGTCGAGAGGATAGTATAGGGTCGTTGGTCACCAGGTTTTCCAGCCTTGCGAAGAATAACTCCGCAGGTGACGTCTGCCAGTGAATAGCTGACTTGGTTTAATAGTGCCCGTCTTTAGTTAATATAGTCTTTTAGTCGACGAATCGCTTCCGGAAATGGTAATAAAAATGTATTTTTTGGCAAGGTAGATTACATTTAGGTGGCCCCTAAAA
Source organism: Copidosoma floridanum (assembly GCF_036245765.1). Lineage (NCBI taxonomy): Eukaryota > Metazoa > Arthropoda > Insecta > Hymenoptera > Encyrtidae > Copidosoma > Copidosoma floridanum. The sequence continues at coordinate 13,751,126 of NW_028321888.1, forward strand.
AGAACCGATGAAATTGATGGTTAAGTAGGGAACGTACATACTTATAATGGCCCTTAAAAGCGCCAGTGGTGAATCTTCCAGGCTATTCTTTATTATTATTCCTGATGATGAAGAGCTGGCTGCGGGTTGCTTGATTCTTACCCTGGGAGTCTTGATGTACGGAGACTGTGATGGAGGGAGGTACGCCGCTGACCAAAGAATATCTCGCCTCGGGTCGTTCCCCGGATAACCAACTGCTCATCTTTAGACGGGGCTATGTGGGTAAGCGCGTTGGGGACGCGACGACCAAGAAGGTAGCCGTTGTGGCTTCCCGTGCCCCTCAGAGCTGTTTTCCCTTGCTTACATTTGTAGCCACAATTCTCTAACTGCACCGGGTGGGATGGTGGGACTGCCACACAACTCTAAAGAGTTGGTGCAGATTGTGCTCTGGCTAGATATGTCTCCTGGTATTTTGGCAGACAGCATAGGTTGAAATTAATTTTTTTTTTTTTCATCGCACTCGTCGAGATTCAAGGTGAAGGGACACTTAGGTCCCTTCCCCTTAGAGAAGAGGGTTGTCCGTAACCGGGATACCCAGCTGCAAGACTATCACCAGCATTCTCTGTTCAACTTGATGAGCTGCCGAAGCTCGAGTGTACAACCATCGATACGCTCCGGCCTATTATAACCACACTTATTTAATTATGTTGCAGGTATCTTCAATTTTATGTCGATGCCACCTATCGGATTTTACTGAACTGAAGTGAAAAGCTGGCGTATTTTTGCAAAACTTTGAGCTCATTTATTGCTATTGTTATTAAATTTTTTAAGATAAAAACTATACTAAAACCATCTAGGAAGTATCATGAATCAGTGTGCAAAATTTCAGCAAAATCGGTTCAGTAGTTTTCGCGGTTAGCGATTACAACGGTTTTAGCGACTTTGCTTTATATATTAGTAAGATAAGTATACCTACCTACAATAAAAGAGGTTAGATTAGCTCGGATACGACGACAGTGGCGTCGTGACGATGTGCGCTTGGGCTGCTCGTGCCCTGGCATGAGTGACGGTGGTACCTCGAAAATGAACTTTTCATATTATTTAAATAACTTATTTTGTCGTGATCCAAATGCTAGTGAATCAAATATTAAAGTGAAGGTCTCAGATTAATCAACACGATACACTAAAATTTATTGCATCAGTTTGCACAACTTAGCTGTTTTCATCGACTCAAAACCTGAAGCCAATGATTTTTTTTACTTAAAAATTGAAAAAATTTCTGGAAAGATTCTACAGGCCATTTAATTATAATTTCTTTTGGAAAAAAATCGCATGTTTTGCACTAATACAAGAAAAAAAAATTGGCTTATAATATCACTTATTTATTTTAAAAATAAGGGTGGCCGATCGACCCACGAGACGTAATTACCCCAGTCTCCCCTTGATGTCAACACACTACGGTGTTCCGGTTAGTAAGTCTCGGGCGAAGCCAAGACGGGGGGCTGCTAGTAACATATATAATCAAATTATTGATGAAGACATTTCCAAAATTTAATATTTTCCCAAATTTATTGGGCACTTAGCATCCTTTTAAAGTCAATCTATTCATTTGCTTCGTAATTTGTTTATTCGTTTTTTTACATGTACAACGTTAATTATAACACTTGTCATTTAATTATTTATTACTTTCTATCTTGAAAAAAAAAGACTTACGACAAGGCGATCAATAGTAACAGACACAACACTTGCAAGCTAAATACGCCTGACATGTAGTTTATCTATCGAACGAGAAAGTAATGTTTTATTTCTATTCTCACGCGCGATCAACCGCATCAAAAACAGACAACGATGAAGATGATCTGATTAGAAATCATTTTTCATTATTTACATTTAAGAAGCTCGCATATTTTTTCAAATTCAAGAGGCGTAAATAAACATTTTTCGGTTGAGCCAGAGCACTAGAGCATAGTCTGAAGATCAACTCTCAAAGCTTTTGAGGGTACAATTTAGGAGTGTTTAAGAGGATCGACATGAATAGGAATCTTTCAGCCTTTATAAATTATATTATTTCATCGCTGCAAAATGAAAAATAAAATGAGCTTTAAATGCCCAGGAACTCAGCCACAAGTTTGATTGACGAAAGTCCCTGTGAGATTATGTCATTTTTGCGAGCTTTTATAACTAAATACATACCTTCAAAGTCTCTTAAAATTTTTTGGGTACGTCTTTGCATAAACTCGTGGCAATAAATGCAAAAATCAAAGCCATCGTCATTTTTTAGATTGAGAATTAAAGTGTGTTCAAACAGATGTAATAACATCTTATTAGTGATGGTTTCTTCGATGGCCATAGCTGCAACGAGGAAGTTTCCCCCACGTTTGATACAGCCAGATTTGTAAGATACAACAACAGTGGAGTCTAACTACTTCCAGAAGCAACTGCTTCTCGAACTACCACAGGAAAAATTGGTTTGCACTCTAATATACGCTCCAAATGTATTCTATTACAACGCTACATGTAGAATCAGCTTTAAGGTAAAGCTGCTGCTGATGTTGTTGTTCTTCCTCATAATTTTACCACAATATTGTGTTTAAACCATATTAAAACTGAAGTTATCAATGTATATAAATTCAGAAAAAGTCTTAATAAAACTTTGAAGGATTCATACGCAAATACTCCTTCATAGTGGGCTTATTCAAAATAATACGCATTTCTGTCATTAATTCAGTGCATATGAGTTTCGTATTAATTAAACAAAGAATAAGATTAATACGTATCATTAATACACTGCGTGCAAGTAGATTTGCCGAATTAAAAACTTTCACTGTGTATGCTAATATAATACCGTCATTCTTATACACAGTCGCATACGTCTGGATGCTACAGCTCTTATAATTAGCATTCACAAGCTTGACATTATTAACGATAATTTATTTTATTTACATAAATATCCCAAGTGTTACATAAAAACTCACGTAGAAATTAAAGTAAAATTTTTTGTACCTATGGATTCTAATAAAATGTATGTGTTAGATTGTTTTTTTCCGACTCTAGACGTCTTCCATCATGTCTAAGCATTTCTCGTGTCTGTTGAAAAAAAAAACAGATTTTTTACTGATATGCAATTGTAACTAAACAAGGCAACAGCAAAAATTTCTTAGGTTTTTATGAGCCTCTCAAAAACTACCATCTTACAATGTATAATTTAAACTTTACAATCTGAAATCAATTCAGATTTCTAACTAACAATAGCAAAGACAAACTCATAAACTGTAGCTTACAAATGTATTGGAAGAAATAGTAGAAGTCCATCGATTGACGTAGTTCTCATTAAGAACAAAATCACCATCAAAAGTCACTGATTAAGTCCTTAAAATCGCACACAACTTTAAAATTATAATGATAATTTGAAACTTTTAATTCTAACTAAAAATTGTATTATCTTAGAGTTAACAGTAAGTCAAATTTGTCTATTATCTAACAATAATTGTAATATTGTATCATAAGTAATACCCACTGGTGCAAATAGAATTAGAACGGATTTCATAACACGTAGGTATGTCTACCTGTCTTTACTAAATGCTCTTTTTCAATAAACCATCTGCAACAAATTCTTTCTATTGTAAACATATCGACGTACTGCATATGCAAGATCAATTTATAGTTTGAACACTTGTAAATAAAATATTAGAAGAGGCCAAAAATATCGAAAAGTTGCTGGTGTAAGGTAAAGTACCCTCTATTCGGACATATAATTTTAGGTAATCCACTATTTCTAAATTCACAAAGAAATTAGAGGGAAAAGGCACTTGGTCGAGCTTGCGTTAACCAAAAAAGGGCGGGGAAAAAAATTCGTCAGTCCAAGTAGATTGGCTGTCGAGTTTGGAGAGTAGGAGCAAAAGTAGCTCGTATTTGCTGCGAGTGGATACGTGGCCTCACCAAACATTGTAATCGATAGGAGTAGTGGGTCCTTTCAGTGTTCTATTAGTTTGGTGTGGTAGTGGTGTTGGTAGTCACAATGTCAGCAATGGCTCAATGTATTATTCATTTTATACTGCAGTATACGTATTAAGAGTCTCTGACGCATGTGTTGGTTTATTTTAAGGAACGTTTGTCGTTACCCGCAGAAAATTATATAAAAGTTTAAGCGCAAATGGAAAATTTCGATGGTTTTTTTTTTTTATTTTGTTAAAAAGAGTTTTAAAAAGTGGCCAATATAGATAGGTCTTACATTTTCATTTATGACTTGTACTCCTCAAATATACAATTCAGCTTAAAAATCACAAAATTATTATCTCTTTCTGGAAAAAATGCATTACCATTATGGTTTTTGATTGTACATAAATAATAAGCTTATATACATGTAGCACTGTAAAAGTGACCAGAACTATTTAAATAAAGTATACTCTTTATCATAGAGATTGTGTCTTAAAACATTTTTTTTTCAAAATCTTTATCTTAGAAAAAGTTAAAAAAGTTCCTCACAAATACTTCGATTACATGTAACTTTTAATATCATTTATATTTTCGATCAGATTGACGAAATAACAGAAATTAGCTGTGATATTTTGTAAAGTAGTAAGTAGTAAGTAGACAGTAAAAGATTCTAATACACTTATCTAACAATACATGCAAAATGCGTAACTAGACCATTTTGGTTCTATCTGTTTGTTGCTTTGTTGATATATAATTCTTATACCCCCAATTAAATGTTTATTACTTGAAAATTGAGTGGTAGCTAGTGAAACTCTTGATTCTGATTTTTTGATGTTCTTATTCTAAATGTTTCAAAAAGTATTGTAAGTGCTTATAAGCTATTTCCAAAAAAACTACAGTATTTTTTACAAAAGAGAAAGGTAGATTTATTTAATCGAATATTCATACAAGGTGATTGATAAAATTACTACTTTAGTACAGCTTTAGAACATAACCTACAACTGATGCTTAAAATAAAGTTTCAGTTTTTGCAATTACTATTATAGAAGTATCGGCGATCTAAGGAAGAAAATTATGTACGATAGTCTAAAAAACAATTTTTCTTTTGATTTTAACTAGAAGGTAACGAAATCTATTGTAGTTATAATAATATATATGTATATATATATATATACTTCTCTAATGCGAGTAACATCGATTATTTCACTCAATTACAAAAGTTGAAGAACTCACAATTACCGACGATGTTTTTTTTTTTTTATTAATTCAATCGTGTTAAACCTAAAATTGTGTTACTGTGTTTCAAAACTATAAAATTATTGAGAGAACATAATATGTTCAAAACTTCTCAATAATATAGTCAATTGCGTCAATGCAACTCTGTACACAGTCAAAGAAAAAAATTAATGTTTTTACCCAACAAAAATTTCTTAATAAACGTTTTATCGCAACAAAAAATGTTTTTTTTTACAATTTTAATCAGCATGTGTCACGTATTATATGCAGGTGTTTTAGTACTCGTTTTTAGATTGTTGTTAATATCAAATTTCGATTTTTGTTGTTTTTTGCCAGAGAAATGCCCTCGTATTTGTCGAACATGGCAACGCTAACGTTAAATATCAAAACTCATACACACCTACAGTTCGGTAGCTTATAATTTCTAATATAAACCCAAAAAAGTGCGTTCGATCAATAAAATGATGTACTTACCAACGGCATAAGGCCTGAGTCACAGGGCAGATAAGAGGAGAGACAAGGGTAAAACAAAAACACCTGCAGGACACGCACCGATAAGTGTCACTATATTATGAGCAGAGCTGCGTTGCAGGAGGTGGTAAAAGTGAATTGTCATTCTCTTTAAACGCGACAGTACTGACACATGATATTTAAGGGGGTCGAGTATTTTTCCTCGATCCAACAGCGTAGCTACTTTGTCGTATGCCAGAAAATACAGATAAGCTATTGATAACTGAGGGAGTGGAAAGGGAATAGCTTAGGAAAAATCGTAAAAGCGTTGGGGCTGCTATAATTATATGTCTTTAATCGCAGTTGCGCAGGAGATGGGTTTGTTGAGTGAGGGTCTAATGCATTAACGTACAAAGTAAAGGCTTATTTCGGTATTTATTACTGTTTCTGGGACCGCCTGCTTGGCAGATTTTCTAAACTTTTAAGATTATAGTTTGGAAAACGTATGTAATAATGAGGTTGAAATAAACACATGGCGAAAAATGGTGTTAAAAAAAGTATTAGAACCGTACTTAAAACCATCATATTTTTCAGGAAAGCTTATACATACTCACCTGATAATGGAAATTATTACGTTTGAAGTAATTTTAATTATATTTCAAGCAATTCTTATTATGTAGCAGCCATAAAAAAGTTATTACGCGGCATAATCAAAATGATCATGCCCAACATAGTGAAGAATGTGATAGTTTGATTTTCGTTATTCAACACAGCAAACTTTATTGTGATCGTAAAAAAATGTCTCACATTCAAAAGTAGAATATGCGATGTGACATAGTTGAATTTCTTATTTTACTGAATTGCTAGGAACGTTAATACTTACGATTATTAAAAGAACCAAAAAATCTTTAAGGAAAAGAGTAATTTAGTGCGGCTGGAATGTAAATAAAATCTGCTCCCATTAATGTGTAAATTTGTTTTTTTGTTGTTTTATATTGTTTAAATAATAATTTTTAAATACTCATTTGAAGATACATTGTCTTTGACGATTAAAGTTTCACGTAGAAGAGTATTCACGTACAAAAATTTGTATTGATTGACAGAAAAAAAGTAGAGCTTAACAAATTGATTAAGTTTAAGATATTGATTATGTATGAAGAAACGTTTTTAAACGTGACATCAACTCCCTTATAATATGTTAACTTACAAGAAATATCAAAGTAATACTAAAGTGAAACATAAAAATGACTCAAGCTAAAACTCAATTTTTATTTTTCTTCAGTACGAATAGTAAGACTTGTTTATAAGAAAAAGATCTTAGTAATAACTAGCACAACGCCCAGAATCACCTTATACCAAGTATATAATGTTCAATAATGACTAAATGATGAGACAGAGTCTCATTTTACTTAAGATTACAACTAACAACTCACCGCATGGACATAAAAACAAATTTAGACAACTTTTTTAATAAACAAAAAACAATGTAGCTGTCGAAAAGTATACTAGAACTAGATAGAAAGATAACGTGACATGAGAGAGATATTTAAAGTTCTTACTCAAAAGTGATACACTAAATCAGAAGCGATCAGAACTTATTTTTAAAATAAATAAAATTTAGTTTCATACCAGAAATTATAATACAAGACAAAAAGTACATAAGTTATTCGATAAAAAATAGAATATCAAGAAAAAACTTTTAATATCACAGACGCTTACAAGATAATAGCAATTATCATAACAACATCAGTGTATGTGAGAACCCGAGATGAACACACACAAACTCTTTTATCAGTTTGTTGATTTTTTAAATTTTGATTTTTAAAACAAGGAAAAAAAAATTTTGGAATTGAGTTTTCAAATTTAATTGCGACATACAAAGAATGAACCATGTTGAAGAGGTCATAGAGGCCAATTACGTATAATAAAATACTTTTACAAAAATAAAAGACTTTTACAAATTGTATACAACACAGTAGTTTATATCAAAGTCTAGTTTTAAGTATTAAAAAAAAATTAAATAAAAATATTATTATTTAAACGAGAGCAAAACAAACAGACTATAGTAGCTGAATAAAGAAATGTATGGTTCTAAGATACTAAAATATTTAAAAACAAGTACAGATATTTTTAAAATTTCATCTAACAATCCAATTGACGAATTCCAGTGAGTTATAATTTAAATATACAAAAATAGTCTTATTTTAAAAAGATTACCATATTTTTCAGTCACACTCACCAACCCGAAACGTTTTAAACTACATTAGTTTCTCAAATCACATAGACAAAATCATATTAGACTAATGGTGTTGCTTATGAATGCTCTTTCTTACAAAAGTATTAAGAAATTAATTAAACAGCCTTAAACTAACGTACCCTACGCCGTCCTTAGCCCATCCTTATAGTACCTTCATTCCGCACTCGATCACACGACGACGCTGTTTACATCCAAGCCTCCGAGATTACTAACGCTCTTTCTACCATGAATCTTGCGGACTTTACATACCACTTTTAAATCCATGCTCCATGACACCCTATTTCAGCGTGTTCCACACGAGTGGAAAGAGTGTGTGTATTGAGAGGGCATAGTAATTACGCAGCACATCACTGAAGGCCCTGTGCTTTGCCACTTGGCGGCGCAGGCAGCTTGGTGATAAGGTTCTACCATTTAATCATTCTTATTACCACCATTCCGTCCCTCAGTAGCTATTCATACTGCACTTTCTGTATTCCATAAACTCTGTCAAGCGTCATCCACTTTCTCCTTCCCTTTATTTCCGACTTTCGTTCCAACTCACCAAACGTCATTACTAGCAGTATTCACCAACTTTGTCACGCGTCATTTCCAATCTCATAAGCACCTGTCCCACGCCTCTTTCTCTTTTTTTGACCTTTCCACCACCCTTTTCATCTCATCTTATTAGCCTCTAATTCTTTCTTAATCTTTTACCCAGCCCCTCTTTTTTAACTTATATTTTAGTATTATATTAGCCTTTCTTGTTTACATTTGCCTTATCATTACTGTTCTGGCATTTTCAATTTTATTTGTCAACTTTGTTTTAATTTTTGTACTCTTAGCATTAGATCTAAGTATTTTCATACAACCGTTAATCTTAAGCTTTAGTTATAAGTTTTCCACCAATTATGTACCAGATGAGGATCTTCCCCAAGGCATGCTAAAATTCTAAAGACTCTAAACACTCTGCCCTGCTTGCTCTTGCTCTCTACACTTCCGCCCACTGTCTCTCTCTCCCTCTCTCTCTCTCCCTCTCTGGTCTATTTGAAAAAGCTGCTCTCCCTCTCTTGCTCTTAATTCTGCTATCTACTCTCATACACAACAAAACGCGCGAATAATGGCGGCACTTCCAAGCATGCACCTCGTGGTCTTTCATTCACCTCATCGAAGCGGATCGTCCGTCCCACGGCTTCGCCTTTTTTCTTACCCTCTTTCTCTGATCTGAGCTGCTTCCGTAGTCCTCTACCTGGAGACCTCGTCATCCTGGGAGAACACAGCAGCTGCTAGACTTTCGCTCACACTTCTCTCTCTTCTCTCAACATTCTACGCGCCTTCTCGACAACTCTTTCTCTCAACTCTTGCTACAAGAACGCGTAAACCGCAAAAACTCTCGCTGCTCGCACCCAGGCGTATACAGCTCAAGAGTCTACTCTAGACTAACTCGCGATGTTTCGCTTAAGCAATGGCCATATCGTTGCTGCTGCTGCTGCCACTTACTTATCTCCCCTTGCAGTCACTCTCGTCATAGCAGGTGCTGTGTGTCCCAATAGTCGCGTTCGCATTTTTTTGTCCATTCCTGCTGGTGCTGCTGTGTTTTTGTATCTCAGTCTCAGCTCGTTGTCTGTTGGCAATGTTGGCATCCCAAAATCTTTATGAAAGCGTAGGGGTCATTATGATTATAAACTTTTTTTTTTTTTAATATTAAAGTGCTCTACGTCCGGCTCCTTTGTTAAGGGCACTACTATAGGCACTTAGAACTTGGAAGAGGGACAAAGAAAGGGATGGGAGGCCTCCCATTACAGGAGGGGAGTAGGAGGAAGTGAGGCAATCATGCTGCAAGGAAGTCGCCTAAGCCCTCCTCGAGGAGCATTGCGTGGTGAAAAAGAACGTGTGAAAAATCACAGAGGTACTTGCCCGAAAGTCGCACTGGCCGGGAATCGAACCACGGTCTTCCGCGTGTTAATCCACGACCTAACCGACTGAGCCACCGCGCGCTCCCGTACATATATATAGCTCCCCAAAAACCAACAAATTTGAAGAAGCTTTGACTTTCAGCTCCTTGTACGTACGTTGCATCAGCGAAAGCATTTCGAGAAGAATCGGACTCATCTTCCGAGATGTTAGCGCTTAACAGTGCAAGTGATCGTGCAAGTGCCAGTGCAAGTGCCAGTGCAAGTGACACAAGTGCACAGCTCCCCTCAATGTCAGCCCTGACACATAGCCGGCCAGTGGACCAGCAATCCCTCGAGCTTGGTAGCCGAGATCCCCGCGTCAACCGACGCAGCCTCCAGCGGAAGCGCAGCCCGCTCTCTCGGGCCACAACAATACCACCCGAAATCGCCAAGGAACTCGCGAGCCAAAAAGAATGGATCGAGTACTTGGAGAAAATAGTGAGTGAGTACTCAGTTCAGCTGGAAAATTCCATCCAGCTAATTAATTCTTTAAAACTCTCTAACGAGGAGAAAAACGCGACTATTGTAGCACTCTCTGCAAAGTCACCCTGCACAGAGAAAACCCCGCTACCAAAAGGCCCGGGTCTTGTTGTACCGTCACCTCTAAATCATGACCCCTTAAATCTTCTTAACTCTTTCTCTCTGAAAGCCCAGAAATTCCCCCCGCTACCAAATAAGGTAAAAAACAATTCGGTCGATTCTCCGAATGTAAAACCACCCCCCAAAAAACGGCGCACGCTCGACCTCAACGCGGACGATTCCGCAGCCAATTTCTCTGATATGGAGATAGAATCTTCCCCAACCCACGTTTTACTACTCAGCTTTTCCCAGGCAGGGAAAAACGCCTTCGACGGTCATCTTGAGGACCAAGCTCAACATGACTCGGAGGAAACCAACAGCGCCCCCAAAAAAAAGGCACCTCCACCGATCACAATCCTGGACCAAAAATTATGGCCCAGGATTATCAAAGCCCTCATAGCAGAGAACATCCCTGTCCGCCGCGCCATTACGACCTCTAAAGGCACTCGCGTATACCCCGAGAACGTTGACAGCTTTCGACGAATCGTCCACGACCTTGACGAGAAAAAGGTCGAGTTCACCACCCATCAACTTTACGAGGATCGTGAAATGATAGTTATCATCCGTGAAGTCAAAATCAGCTATATGGAAGCAGGAATCCTGGAGATGATCCAGGAAAAAGTACCATCCGCCCGTTGGGTCCATCGTATGACCAAGGGTGAACGGACCTGGTCCCTGGTTACCGTGTACCTGGATGCGTTGGATGCCAAATCCAACGACATCTATAACCACAGGTCATTCGGGGGCACTTCTGTCAGAGTGGAGCAGAAGCGAAAATCGAGTGATGTACCTCAATGCCGTCGCTGCCAAAAGTTCAACCACACGGCAGCCTACTGCCGCGCCGCCTTCGTCTGTGGTTTCTACAGTTTAAACCGCGCTACCGCAACCTGTCCAAAAAAGGACAAGGACCAAGTCACCCCTCGCTGTGCTAACTGCCATGGTGAGCACTGTACCTTCTACCGGGGTTGTCCGAAAATCCCCCAAAAATAAGTTCACGCTCCAAAAAAAGAACTACTCCACCTCCTCTTCCTTTTGGGAGAGGCACCCCTCGGACAACAGCCCAAGGCTCGAACATTATTCGCCCGGGGATGTCATACGTGGATGTGACATCCTCTCAACAACACTGAACAGGAGCTCCTCCCCCGACTCCTCTACTCAACACACCCCCGACCACCGAGACAATTCTCCACTCAATCATGACCCTGCTGACTTGCCTCGACCAAAGAGTGTCCGGTTTCGAGGGCAACAGAACAGCAGCACACTAGACAGAGACTTTACGCTACTCAACTAGAACGCGAACACCATCGCACACAAAACGACTAAACTCACACACATACTCCAGACAAAAGACATCGACATTGCATGCATCACTGAAACACACCTAGACAACACAAAAACACTTTACATACCAAACTACACGGTACAGAGACGTGACAGATGCGAAAAATCCCATGGCGGAGTGGCTATCCTTGTACGCAAGGGCATCCGCCATCGAGTCATAAGTACAGACGCTGCCAACTGCAAAGCATTGAATTACACACCACCTTATCTGCCTCCATCAGGATCATCTCCCTATATTCTCCTCTAACGGATGATCCAAACCTCCAATGCATAATCCCGCTGTTTGACTCCAACATACCTACGATAGTTGCTGGTGATCTAAACGCCAAGCACAAATCGTGGGGATGCAAACACGAAAATCCTAAGGGTCGTTCCCTCCTTAAACACTTGCGCAACCTCAACATCAACATTGAGATTCCGAGTGAACCGACTCACTATCCCAGCTCACCAGACCTAGACCCAGACATCTTAGACATATTCCTGACGAAAAACTTGACCATCCCTACGGAACCATGAACATCCCCAGACCTCCCTTGCAACCATAACCCAGTCTACCAAGAGATCCTAAGATCCCTTCTCACCATACCCGTCACCACCAGCCACATAGACTGGGTCCACCTTGCGTATAACCTCGAATCCTCCCCATTTAAATGTCGTCCCATAAAGTCCCAAACGGTACTCGACATAGCAGTAGACGAATTCACTGACAAACTCCACAGATGCACACAAGAAGCCACCACAACAACCACAGCTCCACCAACATACACTTAAACTCCCCCTCGACCTCCTGCACCTCATCAAGGAGAAGAAAAGAGTCCAGAAACTCTGGCAAAAAAGGAGAACCCCCGAACTTGAAGTTCACCTTAACTCCCTTGAAAGGGAAGTCAAATCCCAAGTCTTCGAATTCCGAAACAAGGAATTTAACAAGTTCATAGCCCAGGCAGAGTCCCACCCAAGAAATGATTGGAAGGTCGTTAAAAACTCCGTAACAAACGGCCTTCCCTCCCCCCCCCCTTCAACAAGGGAACAAACTCTACTCGCTAGATTCGGACAAAGCAGAGATCTTTGCAGAGTCGCTGCAAAATCAATGCTCTCTCAACCTTAGCGCTAAAGAACTAGCGCAGAAACACGCGAGGATCACCCACACGGTTCAGCAACAGGTCCTTGACAATCCAGATTTCGAACACTGCACACCCTTCGAAATCAGAGGCATCATCCGCTCTCTAAAAACTCGAAAATGCAACATCACCAACGCCGTGATGCGCCTTCGTTATTTCCCAATTGCGTGGAAGGTGGCTACGGTCATCTGCCTCCCGAAGCCAGGAAAACCCCTCAGCAACCCCGCAAGCCACAGACCCATTAGCCTACTCTCATCGCCCAGTAAAATCACTGAAAGCGTCATTCTTACCCGCCTAAACAAGCACGCCACGGAAAATAACATCCTTCCAGACGGGCAGTATGGTTTCAGAGCCAGACATTCGGCAGTTCACCAGCTTCTGAGAGTCACCGAAGACCTCTCCGATAGCCTCATCCACAAAAACTTCACCATGATAGCTTTTCTAGATGTACAGCAGGCCTTTGACAGAGTTTGGCACGAAGGCCTCCTGTATAAGCTTATTTAGTTAGGTTTTCCGCACTACCTCATCGGCACCGTCGAATCTTACCTCTCGGACAGATTTATCCGCGTTAAAGTAGGCGACTCCCTCTCCAACCCCCGTCCAATAACCTCCGGAGTCCCTCAAGGCTCCAAACTTTCAACCACCCTTTTCAACATTTTTTGCCACGACCTGCCCCAGCGCAAAAATATCAACACGTACGTCTATGCAGACCAAGTCACGGTCAGCTGCACGTCAAAACAACACTCTCGGTGTACCACCTTTCTAAACGAGCACATCGTCACTCTCCATAACTGGTATAGTCTTTGTCTTCTAAGGGAGTGGTCCTCACGAACCTGTCCCATGCAGGGAGGTTATTTTTTAGTCGGTAGGCACACCGGGTGAATCCGAAACTACTACCAGATTAGCTGGGGTGTCTATGAAGATTTTTCCCTCCCCGCTCCATCAAAAAAAAAAAAAAAAAAAAAAAAAAAAATAAGCTTTTCGAAACATGGAGGCCATTTTTGTCTTGTTACAAAGTAAATAACTAATCTACAGAAGAAACATTTAATACACAAAAAGACGAATGGTACATTCTTAAATTCATTCACGCAAATGAATCAATTATTCTACAAACGACAAAATTTTATGTGGCCTAGTGAATTAATATATTTATGAAAATTTGGTTTCAAGAATCGTTTGATACAATAAAATCTTTTTTGCTGAATTTAGATCATTAACCGATATAGCTTTTGTTTAAATGAAAAATAAGGGCTGAATTGTTATTAAGTTTTAAAGAACTGTATAATAACTTTTACATTTGACGTTTCACTTACCTGTATATTCGACTTCATGACAAGTTTTGATCAAATGGGAAAAATTAGCATGGAAGCGTTTGATAAGCTGTACTTCATGAGTAAAAATTGACTATTTTTTGAATCCTCCTACCAATTTCGATTCAACAATGCTTATTAATTACTGTAAGAATAAAGCTTCCTACAGAAAATCTAGTTTTAAGGTAAATACACTTGAAATAAAAGTGTCTACTTGGCGTCTAAAGAGCTTGGACAAGAGTCGCTTGGTCTGACGAGGTAAAATACATGATCTTGTTTTCAATCTGATTACATAAACCGTAACATGATAAGTCTACCTATTGAGCTATTTTGATTTATATTTTTTTAAACTACTTAAAATCAAACTACTAAAAAATACTTAATAGTTATTAAGAACTATAAATTGACTTTTTCTATATTTTTTACAAAATTTTTAGATATTCCATTGAGCCCTCTTTCACTGAAGATTGCAAAACTGTCGTTGTATCTGACATCATTTATCATAATTTCAATGTATGCTGGTTGTTTCACTAGCTTTGTTACGGTGTCAATACCCACGATCCCATTCAATGATACGACTGGTCTCCTCAAAGATGGAACTTATGAGTTGATCGCTACAAAAGAATTTAACCTTTCAAAATATTAATTGCTAATTTTAGAACCTTAGCTAATTATTATTTATTTAGAAAATATAAGACAACTTTTTTTTATAAAATCTTAATAGGAGTCGAAGATGATGTACGCAAAAACTTGAGCTTGTTTGTACGAAAAGACGGTAATTTACCAAGAAATATGAAAGAAGCTTTACATCAGGTAACTATTTTATGGATTTTTTGTCTGATAATTAAAAAAAAAATGTATTAAACAGTACATTGTCGATAATACTCATATGTAAAACGTTTTCAACTACTGTATATTTTCAAAAGTTTTAGTTATTTTGTATCGTAGATAAAACTGTGGGACTAACAAACATTTTTAGCCCAGTCCTGCTGTAAAATAATTAGGTTTTGGCTTACTGTAATTAAGTTTGATACTAAAGTTATCCTGGAGTAACATTGAAAAAAAAAAACAACACAGTTTTGTGTAAAAAATTTGTTGGAATTGAGAAACTGCAAAATTTCCCACAAATGCCGTGTTTTTTGACATATTTTAACGAACATCTATTTGGAACTTGTAGGGAAGATATTGCATGGGATGTTTTTTTTAACGTTTAATCAGCTTTAAGATGAAATTTATAAAAATTAAAAAAACTTAATTTTTTATGCCAAAATAAGATAACTGCAAAAAAATACTAATGCTTTAACGTTCTTGGAAATATAAAAGATGTTCTTTATTTTTGAAATTAATAAAAGAATAAGTAACCCATGGTACGTTAAACTTACGACACTAACAAACTAATTCAATTTATTATGCAATTAACAAATTTAAAAAAATCAAATTTAACGTTATAGCTTTCAATGTAATATCTCCATGGTCCCAATTTCTTTTTATAAGTTACATAACCTGTGTAGTATTTTGATATAACTTAAATCATTTATTCAATTTTTAAATATTTCTTCTATTTTTTAAAATTAATGGCTTAGTTGGAAACTATATAACTTAATGTAATAAAGTAAAAATTTTATCTAATTTTACATGTGCGTAGAGCTTGAATTTTTATAGAATACTATTGATGATGTTGAAAAGTCAGATGTAGAATTTGAGACCATTTCACAACTTATTGCTCTTTATATATTTAATGTTGATAATACTTAAATTTATTAGGTAACCTTATGGAGGAGTCACATGAAAATGGAATTCATAAGAAAATGGTCTGAAGAATTTGTCCAATTTTTTTTGCAGTAGGTAATTGAAAATATGGATAATTTCTATATTTTGCAATACTATAAACACACACTCTTGGCAAAAACTTACAAACTTTGGAGGTCGATAACTTTGTTTGTAGTAAAGATATTTTTTTTTATTGTAACTGTGAGCGCTATGCTCAAACAAAATTTGGTAAAATTATTACTTAAATGCACTGAGTTATAAGTTTTGCAATGAAGCCATAAATAAAAAAAAAGATAAAACCAATGTCTGAAATTCAAATAAAAGTTTTCATTTATACAAAAAGATTACAAGGTTAGGGAAAAAATGTCAATCAGGACCTATGTAGAGATATGTTGAAAGCTGTAACGTTAAATAAAATTTGTATGAGAATGTTATTTACAGTTTTATCTTACTTTAGCATGGGTAGTTTTATTTTTTTTTATTTTCATGAGTATCACGTTAAAGCTTATTAAACGATGAAAACATACACAAACTCCTGTTTTAAACTTAGTTAAAGACTTATTATTATTACAAATCACTTTAAAAAGTACTACTGGTGTAATGCGAAAGATTTAAGCACTTGTTGGCCCGATTGTAAGGGTACTACATTTTTCTGAAACTCTTTTTTCTGCTGTTAGTCATTAACTCTTCTTTAAAATTTACTTTAGTCATATCTTAAATTTTGAGCTCATAAATAAATCTAATATCATATCTGTACGTTAATTTTGACGGTGGTTTGGGGGTGTGTGCTTTTGGTATAATGGTAAGGGTAATTCTATAGCAGTATTATTTTGGTAGACAATCATAAAATGGAAAAAAATTAGTTCAAAAAACATCTTTCCCCTCACTTGAAAACCAAATTTTTATTTTTCTACTCACCTCTGACTTCCACCATGTTTCTTTTATCAAGAAATTCATAGCCGAGATAGGGGAACAGGCTATCTCTACATAGTAGCAAAAAATAGTCGAAAATTTGAAGGCTCATCTTAATATGTTCTTTAAATCATGTTAAAATGAAAAGTGATATTGAACTGCTTATTGATTAACTGGCAATATAACAAACCATCAGTATACTATCCAGTCACGATGTACGATATATAGATGTCATTAAAATCATCGTAACGAGGACAACCGTTTGTAGTTTTCCTTCTCAAAAGATTTATGAGCTACGTTATCAAGACCGTTTATGCCAAGTTTTGCTTATGCTGCAGATAACGTGATTTGATACCAGTGGAAAAGTTCAGAAGTATAAATTTTCTTTACCATAGATAATAATTTTACCTTAAGATAGAGTTAAAACACAAATGATTTAATTTTCTAATCATATTTTTAAATATTACAATAATAATAATAATAATAATAATAATAATATTCAAGTAAACTCTATGGGAGTAGCACGTGGAGGCTCAAGAGACCCCTTTATTTCTATAAGGATAAAATGCATTGTCTATATTTTAGAGAAAATCAAGAGATTGAACAAAAAGAATGAAGTCGTTACTGTTGAAATTTTCATGTAATTGAACTATTTCCGGCTCACTTTAAAAAAATGTGAATTCCTCAACATTTCTCGTCTATGTATTTAACCTATTTGCTTCATGTTCTTACATTTTTCCATAAGCTTAAAAAAAATGCAACCAAAATACTTTTGAATCCACAATACTCAAAAATTTGCTCTTTACGGAATCACAAGGGTGAGAAAATCCTACTGTTAGAGCGAACTAGCCTTATCTGAAACATTATGCCCCAGTTCTGTCACTCATTGTTTTCAGTTTTAGTAAGAAAGTATAATGTTATAAGAGTACTTTTTATTAATACTAGAGAGATCAAGTTTATATTGACTAATTACGAGGTCGTGGGGTTATGGTTTACTCTTGTACACGTGCATACAACACTCTGCTTTGTTTAAAGCATAGTTTTGGACAATAATTTGCCACCCTTCTAATATCTCGCATAAATGTGACAAGGTAAAAAGTCATAAGAGGCTTGGGTGTATGTTATTACTAAATATTACGATTTATTCAAACGACCCAGGAAAAAGTTATGGGATTCCTTACCCTAAGTCTTGGAATTACCTCCTTAAAGCATAATAGCCGTAGTATCACAAAGGATGGCACCGTATTCATGAAGTAAATGAATTCATTGAATACATAAATAATACACATGGATGACAATTACATACTCTATTTTTTAATATACAAAAGAGCGCATGGGCTCGTAATCATAAAAACATCACGTAAGATGCTTGTTCGTATAAAGGTTTATAATAGAATACTTTAATAATCGTCGTGTTACGCGGTACAATTGTTAAAGTAACGACAGAAAATGATAATTACTAAATAATATTCACGAATAAATAACTTGAATTCTTATTAGTAATTTTACGAACAAAATACACGTCCTAGCATAATGCGTGCGTGAAAGGTTCTGACACAATGCTTTACAAAGCACGTCGCTATGGACCAGTAGTAAAAGTATAAGTATAGTCTACAGGTCTGAGAAGCAAGGTATCTTTGATGTGCTAGGCAAAAGATCTAGAGCTAGAATCTGTAGCGTTGCTGCTACTTGCCAGTACAGCAGACCTCGGTTTTTCGGCGGCTCGATAATTGCTTCGTGTGGAGGCGATTCGCAGATTATCATCATTGGTTAAAACCAATGGTAACACAGCCCCTTTGTATTTTGTGGAATAATAATAGAAAGATTTTGAAATAAAATAACTAAAAAAAAACATGAACAAAAAGAAAGGGAATGAACAATCTACTGAAAAATTTGTGGCTCTTACAATTGATACCATCGTTATGTGGACGAATGAGTAGAAAAATAATTAAAAAATTCAATAAGTTATAACTAAAGCCAACTTTATTTATGCCCCTTTTAGTACTAATCTAGTACTTTACTTAATGACTTAATTATAAATAAAGGGTTAATCCTTCCATGTTTGAATATGAAATAATGCCCGTTTTGGCTTTTCAGGCAATCTTTTCAAAAAATTATTAAAATCAAAACATTTTTAATCTTAAAAAATAGTTTATTAAAACTTTATGAAAATCTATTTCTTTCGTGTTTATATTAAATAATGTAGCCACGAAAGATGTTCCAGTGTACGATATTTCCAAACAAAAAAGGAAATAGATAAATTGATAAAGGTTATCGCCTATGATTAATATGTACAAACTTATAGTAACTTTAAAAATTCTTGCTGAATAGGACATTGTGTTTATTTTACTATTACTGTAAGTGTTGGGCTTTTTTCTGGAAAAATAGCATTCATAATGTACATAAATAAAAAAGAAAAAAAAAAAATTTATTTTTAGAGGAAATAAATAAAAAAATCAATTACTTTTTCTTGATATTGTACTTACGCAAAAAAACTAATATTTTTTTAGATTTATATAGAAAATTTCTTATGGCTGTTCTTAAAATATAAATAGTCCACAGTACTTGTGTAAAATTACTAATTGAAAGATAATTTGTAACAAGTCCAATAAATGATAAAAACCTCACTCACAACCATACAGATTTGATTATTCAACAAATTAGGACTATCCTGTCTATTTAACTTAAAATCAAAGTCGAAAATTGTACCTTGTTTTTGCTGTAATTCAAAGTTTAATTCGTCGATTTACTCATAATTTCTCTTTGTTTCGTTTTTATATTTGTTATTTTGCGCCGTTAACATTTGCATGCACACTTTATGCGAATCGAGTGTACGACGTACCAAATAAAGAGTAAAATCTCACGCTCTTCGTATTTTAGCATTCATTGCATATCTAATCTTTCACTCGATTATCGTTTTTACAAAATGTTATTATACGTAGTGTACAAGTATATGACTCATGCCCTGAAGTCAAGTCCCAGAAAATTTTGTAAAAGTTTGAAGCTCTGAATCGTCTGCCTAGCAAATCAAAGGTACCTTGCTCCTCAGCCCTCAATACTAAGTAATCGTGTATTTTTACTACTGGCCTGTAGCGACGTGTTTGGTGAAGCATTGTGTCTGGACTCTTCGCGCACGCATTACGCTAGTACGTATATTTTGTTCGTAGAATTGCTATTAAGAATTTAAGGAATTCATTAGTGAATATACTTTAATACTTATTATTTTCACCGTTTATTTTAGTAGTTTATAAAAACTTTTGAAGATACTACGTTATCTCTTCTGATAATACAGTTATGAATGTGCGATAAAGAGGTCATTTTCAAGTTTGGGTAAGAAATTGTCACCTTTTCTTGAGCCCCTTGATGTACTTGTAATATTAAGTACTGACAAATACCTAAACCTTTTATAGTCTCCTACCTGGGTCATCTTCACATTGGATATTTTTCTCGGTAATTAGCCGCATATAAATACAAAAAAACGTAACATACGAAATTTTCTGGCTGAATAGTTTTACAAATATTATATAAGAATCAAACATGAAATTTTCTCACCATGCAATGTATTTATTTTTATTTTGCTGAAAAAAACTGTGTAACAAATTTTACCTATACGTTGTAGCGTTACTAACATTTACACTTAACATGTTCTTTTTCGTCGAACAGTCTTAAATAACGACAGTTCACTTTAATTTTGTAGCAAAGTAATTTTATCACTGACAATGAAAGTACTTTTAAGATTTAGATTATAGACAATTGAGTGACATACCCTTATTACCAAAATTTCTTTTTCAAGTACTAATAAGCTATATCCACTTACACTGCTTTATAAAAATGCTTTTACCTATGCCACTAATTCAACGTCTTCACCATAATTTCACCTGTCACAAGTATTAAAATTTCTAAATCTATCTGGTAAACCTGTTGTCAACTTAATTTTTATTATATATTATCTTTATGAAATGTATTTGTGTTGAAAACAAATATGTATAATTTGTTGCGTATGAACCACTAAAAAATGTTTTCTGCTCCAGGTTTGCAACGAAAAAGTGGTTTTCTACACAACTGCTTTTATTAAGAAACCAATTACTTACCAATACCCCTGGTAACTCTTAGCATTTCCACTTGGTACATCCAGGAAAATGGTTTTCACTTTAAAAAAAGAAGATCCGCTCCTTAAATTTTTAAACAATCAGTAAGTATCTTTAAATAAAAATTGATTAATTAGAAGTCATACAAAATATATTTTTACCAGTATTCAGAAATACAGAGAAAGTGGTTTACTATCTTGAAAAAAAAAACTACATCTTGTAAAAAAAGAATCTATAAATGATATGCCATTGTGTATTACTGACGTCACCCCGATGCTGGAATTATTAATTAGTGGATTTGTCTTGAGCTTAATAATATTTGTATTCGAAAAGTATCATAAGCACTTAAAATTGTATTATGTAAGAAAACCGTGCAAGAAAATAAAAAAAATTAGAAAAACTAAAAAAACCAATACTTTATATAACAATGGAAAAAAATTTCTAGTTAACTCTCAATACAGGAATCAGCAATCACGCCGCCCTCCGTGACGTTATACCCCATAAGAACAGCATTTGCTCCAATGGTTAAAAGTACAAACTGCGTAAATAAGACATTAATCTGACACGCTTATTATTTATGGCAACAAAAGGAGTGTGATATTTATTGTATAATGATTGTCATATTTTATAAGGTAATTAATCTGGTCAAAACGTAGCTAATAAAAAGACAAATTTACTTAATAAATAGAAAAAGCTGAGAACCCAGAGGTTGTCTTATTGATGTACGATGATTTAATATATTTTGATTTTAAGTGTAAATGAAATAGTTGTGATTCTTAGTGTCAATTTTAATAAGAAATACTTTGTTCTAGAAATGTATTAGACTATTATGTCATCATAGAATAAAATTTTGAAGTATAAGTCAGACTTTCATTTATGACAATTAAGTCAGTATTTTTGTTTGTGGCAACTTTGTGTAGATTACGGAACTCCAGAACTTACATGAGCTCTTATAGCAAGAAAGAGTAATAAGATCCATGTTTCCTCTATACTATTCAACAAATCTGCCATTAACTTATATAAACATATAGACAGCTTACAAAGGCTTCTCACTGTCATTTGTTTATTTTTTATTCTCATGAATAAGGTCAGCATTACAAAGGCTCTAACATATTGTGCTCATACTTGTGGATAAAATAAGATTTTTAAATAAAGTGCAATCTCTTTATGCTTTTATTTTTTATTATTTTTTCATTTAGGTATAATATTATTAAAATTTTTTGACATTTTTAATTGTCTATACTTTAACATCCGGCTCATTCCTTAAAGAAAAACAAATATATAAGACGTCGTCGGAGTGAAATCCTGCCTCGATTCTTTCCAAATCACACTAATCTGGAATGTCATACGTCAAGATGGTTTCGTCTAGTTGATATTTTTTAGTACCCTGAACTTATATCGATTTACCTTGGATCTAAAAGATATTAACATTGTTTTAACTGACAAGTATAGATAGGTGGATGAAGAATAAGATCATTGGGTTTCTGTTAATTGCCATGAAACTTGTTAAAATTGCTTCGTATTATAATTAGATTATATAGAAAAATAGTTTTGGGGCATTATCATAATTATTCTTAAATCTTAATCATAATATTTTATAAAATAAATGTGCAACACAAGAAATTGTTCTAAATTTGACGCCGTACATTTTACTGTGTGGCAACGAACTTTTCTTGATTGAGTGTATTGTCACGTACGATATCATAGCTACACGTACGTGCGCCCCCTCTTTTTGTGGCCTACTACAGATGATTGTAGTGGAAGGGAGCAAAGCGATAAGCAGATAAGATGCTGAAAGGAGCGCTCTCTCTGGCTGGAACCATCAAGGACGAAGATCTTACACACGCGACGCGCTCTTTTCTCGTTTTTGCATTAATAAAGACGTTTATACTAGTTTCTCGACTATCTACTTCATGCGCACCCCAAGACCATAGAATTTTACGCAACAGTTTTGGTGTCAGAAGTGGGATTCGAACCCACGCCCTCATTGAGGACCATAACGCCCAGTAATACTCGGTACAAGAGCCGATAAGGAATACGTCCTTGAGTCTGGCGCCCTAATGAGGGCGTTGGTTTGAATCATACTTCTGATTAAGGTAAATGTACTAATACTTGACCTCCAGAAAAAATTTGGTCCCAAGAATAACCACAATCACAATTTTACGATTCGCACAAATTTTTGCAGCGGCAAAAAAAAAAAAATCCTTATTAACATTCACGCTTAAAAATTATATAAATTTATATATGTATACGGGAAGACGCGGGGGAATGCAGAAAGGTAAAACAATACTCACGAGTCGTTTATTTTACTACAATTTTGTTTTATTTTTACATGTGTGAATACAAGAATTATTTTTATTATTGGGGTGATTTAAAAAAAAAAATTTTTTTTTTTCTCCTTCTCTGTCTTTTGTAGATCACGCCTTAAGTACGCTCCCTCCTGCGTTCCCGTTCTCGTCCCCAAAGAAGACGATCAACAGCCAAGTCCCGGAACCCATCCACCAGCGAGAATACATTCAGATTAGGCGGTGCGGGCCGATTGCTGGAAGTACAATTACAGCTTGTGCAAACCGCAGGCGGATTATGCGTTGCGATGGTAAACAGTCCGTTATTCCGCCGTTCGACCTGCAAAAGGAAAAAGAAAAATTAATACAATCATAAAATTTTTCTTACAAGTATAACTAATAAGAGAGGCCTTACACGTATAACGGGCCGCCCCTCCAGCGGAAAACCGTCTTGGTCGGAGGTCAGAGGTTGACATCTCAACCACCACCACGATAAACGTACCGTGGCACGTACAACCGACAGCTACGACATACGAGGCTCCAGGCTCCGAAACGTTGCAGTGGGTTCGCAGTACGGAACCCGTCGACGGAAAAGAAGCAGTCCAGCGGCAGTCCTGGAACAGGACAGTGAACGATCGTCTGGAAGGGCAGTAGACATCGCAGCATGCGACGCCACCCCGGTACTTATACCTTTGCACAGGCAAAGGCACGGCGCCTGTGGGCCAGTCCGGCTCGCAAAGAAGGAGGGGAAGAGAGAAGAACCCGTAAGGGTTCACGACCAATCTCGTTCCCAGCTAAAAAAAAAAAAAAAAAAAAAAAAGGATAATACTCACATGCGAGCAGCTGCAGCACCTTAGAAGATCTTCCATCACAGAACCTTCGAGGATGGAACAGACACTACCGTTGACCGCTGTAAACCCGGTAACACGAGTGTTATCGTACGGTAGGTTTGCGAAATCACGCAGCCGGCGCACACAATCAACCGGATTCACAAAAGAAAACGCCATTTTGCGGGGTAGTACAATAATAACAAGGTAATAAGAAAAGTAGAGAAAATAACGCCAAATCCAACACGTATTGAGAACACAAGAGAAAAGGGCAAAAGTCACTGGAATTCAAGTAGCGAAGTTGACACTACAAAGTCAAAGTAATCACTGACGAAATATAGCCAAACTATCCAAAAATCCTTACTACCCGCTCCTCTCTATAAAATAGAAAAGGGGAAAATTAGCATGGAAATAATAAACGAGGGAAACTTGCAGGGGCAGCATGTATGACAATTGCCGATCTGTAGTACCACATGCGTCTTCCTGTTGTAAATGACTTACAGTGCCGAACGTGCCGATAGACAGACAGAATACAATAATTTTGTCGCATAGCGATAGGTTGTTATATATATACACATACGTACACCTCGGTCAAGCACACCTTAAATATAAGTTAAATGTAGAGAATAAGGAAATACAAAAAAAAACATGTACAAGTAGAGCCACATTCCTGACTTGACTTGCAAAAGTTCGATCTTATCCGTCCTTAAGAATCATTGTTTCGGGGATTAACATTGCTGGTACGAAATATTAGGATTTAGAAAGGGTTATTGGAAGCCGTACAATAGTGACATTCCGAGGAATTTTTTTAGAACGAAGTTCTTTATGTCGCGTTACTCGGGGGGCTGGAATTTTAAAACCGACAGATTTTTTTTTTTTGAATCAGAAATCTCTTTCTTTCAAGTTTTTTCCCTCACCCCGTCCCCCTCACCAAGTGTTCTCTACACACTTCCCCTCTCCTAACTATATATGTATATCTGTCAACCGTGCCGTGTTACTCTTCTGCACACCTTTGCCCACCATTCTCCCTCACACTCCCAATTTTATTTTCTCACAATAATTTTTATTTCACTTTGAATTTCTTTCTTTTACAATTCTAAAAAAAAAAAAAAAAAAAAAAAAAAAAAAACATTTTCCAATAAAGAGTTTTGAACCCTCGACCTCCTGCATGTGAGTCCAGTACCTTACCCACTCTGCTACAAGCGCTGCCGTCTGTAGGAATTTGATTTCTTGTACTTATCGTGTAATTCGTAACTATAACATTCCATTTTTAAATGTATTCACTGATAATACATTTAATTATGAATTCGTTTTATGAATTGTGTATTTGTTTTCTAAATAATACATCTAAAAATAAAATAATAAAAAATTTAATTAGCATAAATATGGTTATGTAGATTAAATATAATAAGGCGTGTTATTACGCATTAAATATTTGTATTTTCATTAAACCTGAGGTTTTTTTGGCATTGCAGTATTGCTAATAATTACTGTTATATATGAAAAAAGATAATGAATTAAAATATGAAAAAAAAAGAAACGAAATATGAAAAAATAAAATATGAAAAAAAAATAATAATGAAATTAAATAAAATTTGAACAAATAAAATAATATATTAAAAAATAATGAAATGAAATATGAAAAAAGAAATAAAATAAAGGAAATACAAAAGAATGAATATAAATAGAAAAATATAAAAAAAAGAAATAAAGGAAATACAAAAGAATGAATATAAATAGAAAAATATAAAAAAAAGAAATAAAGGAAATACAAAAGAATGAAAAAAAAGTAATAAAGTTAAATATAAAAAAAAAGAATAATTCATGAAAAAAAAGAGAATAAAAAAAAAAGATTTAATATGAAAATAAGAAAGAAATTAAATAAAGGAAATACAAAAAAATGAAAAAAATGTAATAAAATGAAATATGAAAAAAAATAAAACAAGAAATGAAAAAAAAAATAAATAAAAACAGTAATAAAGACAAAAAAAAAAAAAAAAAAAATTAAAAAAAAAAACAACAACAAACCAGGGGGAATAAATGGGTCATGGGACCCACGGTAAGAACGAAGTTCTTTGAACATGACGAGTATAAAAACACAATTTCTCAGGTAACAAGGGGGTCGCCAGACCCATTGAAAGAACAAAGCTCTATAAACGTTAATACTGCATTCATGTAGTTCACTAAACAAAAACTTGAAAAACGAATAAAAAAAAAAATAAAAAAAATAGTTCGGTACTCACGATGGTTGAACTTCGTGAGTACTGTATTCATGCACGACGTTCTCACGAAGTTCAACCATCGTGAGTACCGAACTATTTTTTTTATTTTTTTTTTTTTATTCGTTTTTCAAGTTTTTGTTTAGTGAACTACATGAATGCAGTATTAACGTTTATAGAGCTTCGTTCTTTCAATGGGTCTGGCGACCCCCTTGTTACCTGAGAAATTGTGTTTTTATACTCGTCATGTTCAAAGAACTTCGTTCTTACCGTGGGTCCCATGACCCATTTATCCCCCCTGGTTTTCTTTGTTCTACTCCTTTTCTCCTTTTCTCTCAAATAATCTGAGAATTAATTTACAAAAAGGGAAATGTAGGTATCAAAAAAAAAGTATCTATTCTATGTTTTAGGGGGAAAGCCACTCCGATAGGAAAGCAACAAGGAGAAGTAGAGCTATTCGAGAAGAATCCGGGGATATTAGTGGAAAATCTGGGGCAGGCCCAATCAGTTGCGTCTACTTGGAAAATAATATGGTATGTAGATTGGGATCAAAGAATCAGAGAAACGGATGCATTTGGGAGATCAAGCAATCAAGTGAAATGGAAATGCAGAGTAACAATAAGCAAAGAAGATGCCTGCAGAAATCGCATAAGAATAGCTACTCACAAGACCATAAAAGCGCTGCAAGGTGTCGAAACAGCGTACAGGGCAGGGCAGTAGTAGGACAAAACTTTAATAAGCTTATCAAACAACTCGTGGAAAGAATGTTACCGTACAGCGTTTCAGCTCTTTCCATCCATTGATTTGTGGTCTAGTATTTTTTCTACTCCCTATTAAATTTAAAGGGCTTTAAAATAAGATGGTGGCCAGTAAAGCTTTTGATTACTAGGATTGTGTGTTCACTTTCTGAAGGAGTCAGAAATACTGTAAAGGTGAATAACATTTTTTCGACGAATTGACAGTAATTTTTACAAAAAAAAAAAAAAAAAAAATACATGTACACTTTTGAATTTGATGTTTACATCAGGTAAATAATAATACTACAACTTTGATAAAGCTCAAAAATATAACTGAAAATGCTCGCCCTAAATTTAATTTTTAAGTTGAGCAATCACTATTACAAAGGTAGTAGCGATGTAAGGAAGAAAATAATGTACGATAGACTAATAAACAATTTTTTTTTGAATTCATAGAAAATTGTCTTTAATACTTTGATTGCCTCATTATTATTTTTAAAGTTTTACTAAAACGAAGTTTTAAACAATAGAAAGAGGTATCAAGAGAGACAGTGTATCAACTCGTTGATTACTTAATTGTACAATATAAATAAAAAATTCTCAAAATAATCGTAAAGCTTTAGTTAAACTATTTAATTTTTGTACAAATACGTGTTAACTGCAAAAAAAAGATATGACTCGCTTCTAATATTCTTATCATAGAAATCAGAAATATCAGTTCAATACATAGTTAGATAACGTAAGAATCTGAAAGTTATGTTATCAATCAGGTGCCGATTGCAGTTGTGTTACAGTGTTTTTAAACTATTTAATTATTTAGAAAACTTTAAGTATTTCTGATAGTTTAATAAGACAGTAGTTTGTGTACATGCAACTCTGTACACAATCACATTTTTACAGCACAAAAAGTTTAATAAACAATGTAATCGTAACAGAGAATATTTTTTCCAACTTTAGCCAATGTGTATCATGCATCAAGTACATGTGTTTTACTACTTATTTAAAGTTTGTAATAAATATAAAATTTTAATTTATGTTGTTTTTCGTTGCCCGAGAAACGGCCTCGTATTTGTTCAAACATGGCAATATTACTATCAAATAATAAAATGCATATACACCTCCAAATCACTTGTGATTTCTACTTTCCAATATAAACCCAAAAACTGCGTTCGATCAATAAAATGATATACTAACCAACGGGGCAGTGCCTGATTCAGAGGACAGATTATAGGGAAAATAAGGGTGAAACAAAAACACCTGCAGGACACGTACCTCGCACGTACCGATAATCGTAAATATATTATAAGCAGAGCTGCGTAGTAGAAGGTGGTAAAAGTAAATTGTCATGCTTGTTGTAAGCATCAGTACTGACACATGATATTTAAGGGGATCGAGTGTTTTTCCTTGGCTCAACAGCTAAGCAGCTACTTTGTCAAATGCCAGAAAATTGAGATGAGCTATCAAGAATTTTAGACAGAGAAAGGAAAAAGCTTTAGAAAACAGAAGAAGGGACGAATACAATTAGATACGTCCTTAACGATAGGAAAAATAAGGTGGGTGTATTGAAGGAAAGTCATGCATATTAAAATGTTGAATGAAGCCTTATTTTTGCATTCGTTAATATTTTTTAGAATCGGCTGCTAATGGCACGTTTTTCAAGTTCTAAGGTTGCAGCTTGAAAAATGTATGCAATAATTAAGTTCACATTAACAGATGTGTAAATATATTAGAAGTGACCACTTCATGCGGTTTACAGACACCGATTGAAAATCCTAATTTTGTACCTAAAAACTCCTACTAAAAAATTAAGCTCCTGTACCATGTCCTCGCTCCAACATTTTAAAATATAGACGTCATCTGTCATATTCATAATATAATTATATTAATTTAAAACTTATAAGCAAAATCTTGTACTGAATGCCAAATATCTCAAACATATAAGAAAAAATTATTTTGGGGTACTACTTACTGACGACAGATGTTTTTTAAGCAACAAATCGTTTACATCAAGTCTACGAGCAGTAATAGTACTCCATATCTCAGAATGTCACTTCTGTACCTGTCACTTCAATACCCCTTAGTGATAAAAGAATCTATTTTTCTAGCTTTCGTGCATTGGAACTTTTTTTTTTGTTACGTTTGGCTAAAACATAAGACATGTGTTTTGGCGTTTGGTCTAATTCGCTCTTTTTAAGAGATATGTCGATAAATATCAATTAGGATTACAACACTAATAGCTAAGGAGAACACTTTTTTAGGTTGCCCAAAATAGGTTTAAATAGCTGCTGAAACAAAGTTTTATCGGTTAAAGAAAATTTTTTTTTAATTTAATGCCACGATTCAAACGTTCTCAGAGTACTCAATTGCATTTTTAGCGGTTTCTATCGCTTGTCCTTAAACAGCTATTACTTTGAATGGAGACACTAAATGGAACGAAAGTTTTTTTTCTACTGAAAAAATTTAGTCGTAGCTTTTATTTAATGTGAGTTAAAACGCTATAACTCCACAAGCAGCTTAGCTACGCGTTTCTAAAGCAGACGTATTTTTTTCAAAAATTGACTAAAATCGACTTACACAAAATACTGTACATCTTTCGACCTAAAAACTTTGTAGTAGAATTGTTTTAGATATTTGTAATAATTTATGAAACCAACTTATTTTTGTATGATTCTTTAATGCATTTTGAGCAACTAAGGGCAGAATCACCCTATGAATCACAGGAGAAAAATAAGAAATTCCTCAGATTACGGGCATTTGACACCTAAGGTGAAGCAAAAACCACGGGTAGCATAGAGAGCTACGCATTTGGATACGTAAAGTTTCTCATAATTTAATGTGGGCTCTTTAAGGCCACCTTTTAATAACCTTTTTGTTCAATAGTTTTTAGACCCAACATCTGATCAGAAAACACGTCCGCTAAACGGCGAGCATTTATATAAATGGTGGGAGGTGACGGTCAAGGAAAAAAAAAAATTAGTTTGTCAATTACGTTGAATACAACCATTTAATTTATATTTTCATGCTTGCTTTTAGTTCTCACTTTCTTCGATTTTAGTTAAAGATATTTGTCATTCAACATTATCACAGTCCTCGACAAAATTAACAAAACAATTTTTTTTGTCTCCTAGACGCTTCGGCGTGTGAAGCAGTCAGTCATGGCATCTGAGAAAAATCTCTGCTTCAATTTACTTTATCATTACGTGTACTATTTTTATCCTAGAAAGTCTAAGTGGGTCATCCAACAAAGGTACATAAAGCTCTGGACGTATTCAAATATTATTAATAAAAAAAATTCAGGAATTTCATGTAGGTGTTCATGAAATTGCTTCAAACAGTAAGTATCAGAACTAACATTGTCCTATTAAAGGATTTTTTTTACTAATAATATTGTAATACGTCCAGAGCTTCATATACCTTTTTTAGATGACCCACTTAATATATTCCTTAGGTCCATGTTTTTTTGGAAAATTTTAAATTAGTATAATATTTAAAATTTTCAAAATTAAAAAAAATTTAGTACTGTATAAATACAATAATTAATTTTTATTGCGTTTTTTTCTTTCACAATTTTTCCTTGTTGATTGAGGTGATTTTTTGACTTAAGGTAGTTCTTTCATCAGATGATCATAAATAGAATGGCATTAAATCTTGAGAAATCATTTATTAACATTTTGGAGTAGGCTGACAAAAATAAATGCAAGAAAATGAAAAATGGAAATTGAATTCTAAACATATACTCTTATGGCAACTGAGCATTGCTTCACTAAAAGTTTTAGCCTAGTAATTTAATTACTGAACGTTATTAAGTCAAAAACTAACGCAATGAAGCTTAAGTAATACGAAACATACTGTTATTTCAAAATACATATGTTCACCGACTTCATTAAAAAACATTAAATTAAACACAGTCATGTATCTTCGTTTTTTGTATTGAAAGCATAGGCAAGCATCAAGTGCTGATATTTCAAGGTTGATCTCAAATTTTACTTAACCAAACTTCAATAAGCAAAATATGAGAAAAACATACTTTTTACTAATTCTAGACCGACCAAGTTCGCTTCACACTTTTATTAAAAACATTCGTAACTTAATAGTTTTTTGAATGTAATAACA
Organism: Copidosoma floridanum; assembly: GCF_036245765.1. NCBI lineage: Eukaryota > Metazoa > Arthropoda > Insecta > Hymenoptera > Encyrtidae > Copidosoma > Copidosoma floridanum. Next base: position 13,782,214 of record NW_028321888.1, read on the forward strand.
GTATTTACTAATTAAACATTAAACTTTTCTGCATTGCAATAAATTTACTGTTATTTAAAAAACTGTCTCACGTATATAACCTTGACACTCTAGCGTTACTAAAGTCATTTAAACTTTATATGTTATTTTTGTTCAAGCCGAGGATAAAAACTGACAGAAAACTTTTCTCTGTATGTAAAAAGTAATTATATTACTGACAATAAAAATACTTTCCAACTTTCGATATAAGACAATTAAGTGAAACACCATTAATACCGAATGTTTTTTTTTTTTTTTAATAACTCCGTCCTAATTTCATGAGTTACATACACTTATTTGATTTTTGAAGAATGCTTTTACCTCTGAGTTGCTTATAAATATGAAAATTAGTAAATCTATATGATAAATTGATTTTGAACTGAAATTTTATTCTATAAAATGTCTGTTAATTGTGTCTGGGTTGAATAATATATATTATTATTATTTTGGTATGAATTATGTTTCAGGTTTGCAACAAAAAAGTAGTTTTCTACACATCTGGCTTTATTAAAAAACCAACTACTAACGTGTTCCCTTGCAAACTCTTAGCTTTTCCACTTGGTGCATCCAGAAAAATAGCTATAAGTTTAATAAAAGATCCCCTTCTTCAATTTTTAAACCATTAGTAAGTATGTACCAACAAAAATTTGTTAATCAGAAGTCATAAGAGTATTTTTTTCAGCATTTAAAAATACAGAGAAAATGGTATACTATCTTGGAAAAAAAAATTAGATATTCCTAAAAAAGATGCTATTAAAGAAATTTTACATACATCATTAAGTATTACCAAAGCCACTCCATTCCGTAATGCTTCTGACGAAGAAACGTACTCTTAAAATTATCTGACGGAAACCCATACATGTTCTTATTTTCTGACGAAAAACCGTACGAGTTACTACTTTCCAACGAAGAACCGTACACATTACTACTGCCAGACGAATAATCGTACACTTAACTACTTTTTAAGGAAGAATTGTACATGCTACTACTTTTAGATGAAGAATCGTACATTCGACTACTTCCCAACGAATAATCGTATACCCAACTACTTTCCAACGAAGAATCATACACTTAATTATTTTCCGACGAAGAATGGTACACTTAACTACTTTTAGATGAAAAATCGTGCACTTGACTACTTCCCTACGAATAATCGTATACCCAACTACTTTTCCACGAAGAATCGTACACTCGACTACTTTCTGACGAAGAATTGTACACTCAACTACTGTCCGACGAAGAACCGTACACTCAACTACTTTCCAATCGTACACTCACCTACTGTCCGACGAAGAACCGTACACTCAACTACTTTCCAATCGTACACTCACCTACTGTCCGACGAAGAACCGTACACTCAACTACTTTCCGACGGAGAATCGTACACTCAACTACGTTCTGATGATTGATAATAATAACAAAATTAATAAAGTTACATTACTAGGCTTCATTTTTTACTGAGAAGTATGAAGTGTTTTTTTCAAGAGCAGAAAAGACAGGCGTAAAAAACTACGAGTTTTCCGCCGACTCGGGTATACAAGTAATTGAAAAAATTGATAAACTTATTTCTTTTAAAAACTGAATTGTGCCAGCTTCAAAATAATAAGGCTCAGTTTCTACAACTTTTACATAATTATAAAGTCAATGTTTGGAAAGAAATGAATTTTTTATCGATTTTCTTAGTTTCTCGTATACCTAAATCAGCGGAAAACTTGTGGTTTTTCACGCCTGGCGGGTTTTTTTGCGATTGTAAAGACAATGACTCATTTCTCTATTTGCTCGTACATTATAATCGGCGGAAAACTTTTGATGTTTCATGCTTGAGGATGCTTTAAATAAGTCTTAAAGACTTTAAGAGACTTTTAACAATTGTAAATACAAATAACGTTTATTAAATTTTTTTAGGGAGGCCCTGGAGGAGCGGTTCTCCTCTGGTTAGACTGATTTGGCGTGAGATTAATTTTTGCTTCATTCTTTACTTCGTGCCTTATAATAAAATACAAAACCATTTTGTAAGAATAATAAATCATGAAGTATATTTGTATGAACAAAATTTTATTCTTTATTGATTTTCATTCAAACCTTAAATCATTAAATTACAAAAATACTTTTTTTTAAAATAAATTTTAGAGCGAAATACATAACATTTTTAAACAATAATGGTTTTAATAATATTTATCGAATATACTTAATATCAATTAAAAATAGTGGCAAATACGTTTACCATACAATCCATCGCAAAATAACGTTTGAGTACGTGAGGTTTTATTTTTCGAATCGTATAAGATATTCGACATATGATTGGTACTTCATAACGTTATTACATAGGAAACTTTTGTTGATATACCTTCATTGGTATAACTAATTTAGGACATATACCATATTATATTAAAACATATGTATTATTATTTGGTTTTTGATTGGGCTGTTTGAGGGAGGGAAGGCAATTGACATCCTACATCCACTCGGTTACTTGAAATATAGTAAAAAACGTTTAACAAATGATCGTAATACTTATAAGATAATGTAAAATAGATTATTATGTAATTTATAAAAAGAAAATAACATTTTCCTGCAACAAACTATCCACGATTAGTGTTGTCATTCAAAAGGATTTTTTCAAAGTCTGAAATACATATGGGTGGGACTATTTTTTTTTTAACATTAAATTTAAATCAGTCATTTTTTTTACTGATAATGGTAATTTTGTTTTATAAGCAACCTTTCAGCAGTGATTTTTCACGTCTTCAACAAGTGTTTTGGTTTTAAAAACGTTGACTTTCTTAGGTGCATCAAATAAATCATACTTCACCTGAATTAAAGTTGTCCCTGGAGCAACTGAATCTTCACAAAGGCAAGAAATCTTTACATTTTACCAAATGAATTTTTCGGATAAGCCTCAAACGAGTAAATACTACTTTGTTGGACTTGATTTAATGCGTACTTGGGATCATGGACTTTACATTCTTCTTTATGTTATGCCCACTCATTTTGAGTAAATATGGTTTTATATTCACAATATTTCTCAACTTGAGCATGAATCGAGTCATTTTCATTTTGGGTATGCCCAACCTCCAAGTACCTGCGTTAGAAAATGAATTTTTCATTAACAAATTTTAAACGCTTTAACGAATCAAAAATGAAAAAAAAAAGATTTTATGCATGCACAATACAAGACTGCTATTCATCATTATAGGTAAATGGATGATACTTAAAGCTTGCTTGGTCAAAAAAAAAAAAAAAAAAAAATACCGTATTTAACTTTTGCTAACTGCAAAATAGATCTTGTATTATCAATATAATACATTGATTGTACTTTTTATACTGCAATAATTTTAATACTTATGTTAGATAAAAAAAAAATACAATAAATTAAATGTAAGGAATGTGTCATCTTGTACGATACATTAAAATATTACATCATTCCACACGTTACTGCAAACTTTAAAATTAGTAAATGAAAAACGTTTTGTGAGAACGCTTTCTAAAATGTGATCAGGGCACTTATAAGTTTTTATTTATTTTATTAATATAAATTCTCCAAAAACATTTATAATCCTTAGACGCAATAATAAATGAAAAAGTTTTTGAGTATAGCACATCTCTAAGACACGAAAATCTGTGTGCCGTGGGTAGTCATTTACATATTTTTTTCCAAATCACGTATATTGTTTTTCTTACCGAGGGCGTAAGGAGCCAAAACTTTTCTGCCCGCGGAAAAAAGAAAAGTAACCAGAGCTCTTAACTTATGGTTTGAAATAATTGAAAATTAAATTTTTGTACATGAGTTTTGTAGCGGTATTAAAGTAGTCACAACCAAACATATCTTAATCTAGAGCTGTTCTACAACAAATTAAGTGAAACAATATTTTTTTCAAAATATCGTGCTACTTAAGTATTTCATCACCGTTGGGCTAAAAATATAGTAGCAGTATTTGTATCTACTATTATCTAAAGAGCTTCAACAGAGCTGCTGCAGTGAAGTCTTAAATGATATTCAGGTCAACAGTCTTAAACTTTTTAAAATTACGATTGAAAAAATACAATTTCATCAATTGCGAGGTTTTGTATACAAAAATTGTATTGCCCGTAATTTGAGCAACCATTGAATAGTATTTAAACTCAAAGAGTGTTTTTATTTAAGTTTTTTTAAAGCACGATCAGGTAGTTTTGAAAAAAATATTGTAACTACATGTTTAGCAAAGTTATGGCCACAAGAGTACAGTTAAGTTTTAAGACAATTTTGACTATTTGAATTCCTTTACTATGTATGGTGTAGCTCTTTCCACGATACAAACAAGAGTGTCTCAGTTGGCTAAATGATTACCTGGATCAAGATGAAGACAATGACTACCCGCGGCGCACAAATGATTATTTTTTGTTAATTTAAACACAATCTATATACATAACCAGTATACGAGAAATTTTACAAAAAATCTTCTATTTTCGGTATCAAAAAATTAAGTAAAATTTTAAGTAAGTAGGCCTCTGGAAATACGTTTTTTTGTCCCAGGTATTTCTCAGAACAAAAAATACTCCAAACAAGCGATCCAGGTCCCGGCACATACTATTTTTTCACTTTTTTTTATTTTTCCATACTCAATTGTTATTTGAATTTCACAAATTTTTTGACTTCTTAAATCATATAACTCTGTCCCGAAAGGTCGGAGAAAATTGCTTGAAAAAGGAAAATAAAAAGCTTCAAAAAAGCATTAATTTTCACTCTTGAAAAGTCGTTAACAGTGACGAACATCAATAGTTATTGACACTCAAAGCTCGATAGGAGAAAAACAATTTTACGAATTTTATTCAATTTGTCATTTTGTAAGCTTATTCTATTTGTAACTTTTAACGCTAATCACATTTCTCAATGATTCAAAAATAAATTCAGAGCTTATCTTACAAGCTTGATTTTAATTTTTTAAAAGACTGTACGACCTTCTGGAGCGGAGTTACGATCAGAAACGTGAAAATTATTTTAACACACTACCACAGCTGTGAGCAATTAAAGTAAAAAATCGAAAAACTAAGTCTTCCAAAAAAAATAAAATAAAGCTTTCAAGATAAGCTTTGATTTTTTTTTTTTTAATTATTGAGAAATATGATTAGCGTCAGAAGTTACAAACAAAATGAGTTTACAAAATGATATATTCAATAAAATTGGTAAAATTGTTTTTCTCCTATCGAGCTTTAAGTGTTAATTACTATTGATGTTGGTCACTATTTACGACTTTTCAAGAGTGAAAATCAAAGCTTTTTTCAAACTCTTTATTTTCCTTCTTTAAGGAACTCTCTCCGACCTTTGGGGACAGAATTATGATTTAAAAAGTCAAAAAAATCGTGAAATTCAAACAATAATTGAGTATCAAATAACGAAAAAAGTGAAAAAATAGTATGTGCTGAGACTTGGATCGCTTGTTCAGAGAATTTTTTGTTCTAAAAAATACCTGAGATAAAAAAAACGTATTTCCAAAGGCATGCTTATTAAAAAATTGTACCTTATTTTTTGATACCGAAAATGGCAGATTTTTCGTAGAATTCTTGATAAATACATCTTGATAAACAGAATAACTTTCGAAAAGATGCTAGAAAATAGTTGTTTAGAATACATTTGTCCTATACATTTGTTTATATATATTTATATATTTTTGATGAGTAATAAGAAATGGAGACAGGTTTTTAACGCACTCACAAGATTCCATTCAGGATTCAGAAAAACCAAATTCATTTGTTATACGGAGTTTACGAAATAAATTTTTACCTGTGAGTTATTGCTATGTTATAATCGTTAGTAGCCTTAACGTACATTGAAAACATGTTCTGAATCCTATTTTGGCCTCCGCAATTATCAGTGAAAAACGAAAATTCTTTAGTTCCAGTTGCGACCTTTCCTTTTACAAATTGCAATACATTTGATGCTATTTCATTTGATCCACACCCAGCAACCGTTTCATTCCATAAATAGCACCGTCCGATTTTGGTACCCAGATCAAAAACAGTAAAATTATATACATTCAGTTTTGAATAATAGTACATAACTGAGATATCTGAGCGTGATGTCGATACAACTTTTTGCAGATCAAAGTTAGCGCAACAAACAGTTGAATTACTTAAAGACCTTTGTTTTTCAGACTCTATTAGTCTGCGAGCTTCTGATTTATTGCGCATGTGAAAGTCAAAGGACGGTTTTTTTCTGACCTGCTCTTCTTGTGATAGCAAATTAAAGGATTCGCACTCAGCGCATCTGAAACAATGCAGTAGATCATAGTATTCAAAGTTTTTTAATACAAATATTCATTGGCCAATCGTACATGATTATAATACTAAGAGACTTTATTCACAGTGTTATTATTCAGCACACCGTGTCAGAGAAAATAATAGTAAATATAGTTCTACTTTTAAGTGAAATTCCATGCAACAATTGCGTTTCAAGTGTTTCCTCCTTCTTTTGGCGAATTCAGTTACAATTGTTTTTTATTTCTTCGATTATTGTATTAACTAATATATTGTATTTTCAAGAATTACAACAATAATTATCGTAATAAGGTAAAAGACAAAATGGAGTGTTTTTAATGAATATTGTGATCGTATTTAAAAATATGTAAATACATCGTTTCTTTCTGTAATTGTTTTGAGTACTTTCTATCCGCATGATTCAGTAGAATGATTTATTCACTGGCGGAATTTTTTTCTCAAGCCGAAAATATTAGATTTTTAATGTAAGGTAGAAAGATTGTTGATAAAGTTACTGTAACAGGTATAATACGTCTTTTTTCGCACTTTAACAATCATCTAGGTTATTAATGTGTGCCTTTTTAATAAGAAAAATTTTAATCAATACCATAAATTTTTTTCCGACCTCGAGGTGATTTTCGTGACATTTGGCTGTTCACTGCACCCTCGGTAGGAAAAACAGTGTTCAGCACATAAGTGCCATTCTACCAAGGCTATCTTAGGGTCTTTTGAGCCGAAAAATAGCCCTAGTGGTGATGACACTTTTATGACGAATTGAAAACTAATCTTTTGTAATTTGTTTCAGAAAGTGTATAATTGAAACTCTCACCATAATTTAAATGAAGATCAAATAACCCTCAAATTACTATTTAGTGGAGTTGAATGACACAAGTATGAAAAATCTGTATTAATACTAGACACAAGTTGAAATAAATATGGCAAACAAAATTCTTTGGCAAGAAACAGCTAATAATTACCAAAAGTAACATAGTGTAAGTTTTATTACGGCCCTATGACTTGGCTACGCTAGTTTGATAGACACGTTGACTTCAGAGATGTAGCCTAACCATAAACGGAATGTATACTTTGTATATATTAGACAATTATTTCCCGATCAATTTTATTAATTTTTACGTCGTAAGAAAAAGATTGAGTTAACGTCTCACAATCAGTCTCAATTTCGGTCTCAGAAACTACTCAACATTGATTGAATTGTATTTAATTATTGCTTAGCTATTTTCACGTAAGATTATAAGTGGATACAGAAATATTTTAGTGTGAGGAATTTATCAATCGTAAATGTATTGTAATTATTTGTAAAGTAAGGGTCTACATTATCGAAAAAAACAAAATTTCTCTAAAACAAACTACGGTACATGTACAGTCTTTTTAAAATATACAACCGATCAATAAGGGATTAAAGATCGACCGATAATGAGATTAAAGTAACTTTACCGAGTATGTTCTAATTCTACGACAGCGATTGTTAGATACTCGAAAAAAAAATTTCCCAATTATCAATTTTAGACAATATAGCTATAACAATAATGTAAATGTAATACAGATTACTTAGTGAATCTAACAGTTTTGTTCGTTCCACGTTTTATAAAAGGAATCAAATGTTTTATTTTGTAAATTGAAAAAAAAAAAAAAATTTAGTATCATAAGAGCTTATTGTTTGATTTTTTGTCTTAAATCATAAATATAAATTCGTATCAAATATTAAGGGTATTTACGGTAAACGTCTAGGGGTTACAGCCCCCCAGTCTTATTTTTATAAAGTAGCAGAATTTAAAATAAATCAATGTATCCAATTTGTTACTACCGCAAGATGGTGACATTTTTATTATTTTAGAGAAACCCGCAAATGAAAAAATAATGTCTAAAACGCTATATTCTTTTCTGTACAGTTTCTTCAAATAACGTGGTTTAAGAATATACTATGCAGAATATTACTCTCCTAAGGACAATTCAAAAATGCCTTAGAGCACAGGCATTTAATTAGTAGCAATACTCCAGAAATTTTGTTGTATGAAATTAATCACGACCCGAAAAATTGATTATCCTCAGCTCACAACGGTTATACTAGCAAATATAGAAAACTTACCAAATATTAATTTTTAACGTAAACAAAATACAGATATTTTAACGTACCACTTAATGACCGGATGAACGAAGTCTGATAGTAATATAATATACAATGCATACACAGTTCGATAATTGAAATAGTAACTTACAAATCTTTTTTTGGTTTGATAAATCCGTAGTTAAAGTGAGTGCTGAAAATTTCCTCATATTTTTGCTTACTCACGAGATTATCCGAACCAACTTTGTCTCCAACATCCTTTGCATACATACGATACATTTTGGATAGAGAAAGACCTTGTTCTAGGTATTGCCTTTGATTGTTAGCTCTACAATAATGAGAGTCAACAGCATTAAAACTTTTAATGTGCTCTTGTGCATAATTCAGCATTTCCTTTGAATACGTGAATGGTCGGTTCTCATGTTTTCCTCTCTGATCATCTTCAATAACCCCTGTCGCATCAGCATTCGACTTTTTTTTTAAAGCGGCTTGTACTGTTGAAATCTTGATATTTACAACAAAATGTGTATTGTATTTCATCGATAAACAATAGCATTCGTAAAAAACACTACGAAAGCTACCCCCAAAACAATGCATTTAAAATGGTATGAAAAAATAGTTCATAATTGATATTTTTTTTAAATGCTGCGATAGAAAGGGATGTATTGAAGTAATATTATTTGTGTTTGTAAAGTGTTTTAAATAAGCTGTAAAAATAATGAATTTTGTAGAATATTTTTTAAAAATGTTTGTACATGCCAATCTAACAGATTGCTAACAGCACAGTATAGGGACTTAAACAACATAATGAAATTACAAATTAACGATATGGGCCAAAAATGCACCAAATGCTATTTTAACGTTCTCTGAGATATCAAGGTAAAAGATTTCTGTTGCATGTGTACTTATTCTTGATTTTTAAGGAAAATTGAAAGTCTGAAAATTGCAAAATAATTATTTAAGGCAAAACTTAAAAATTCATGATAATACTATTAGTGATATCAAGTATGACGATTTTTCTAAATTGGTACAACTCTAATATCTTAAAAATTAACAAATCTACAAATGGTACGATTACAGTTAAACGTTAGAAAATATTTAACTTACTAATAGTATTTAAAAACATTTCACGGCTAACCGAAACCATTCCCGTAAAAGATGGTAACTGATATTGATAAAAAAACCTTTGCTGCGATAGCCTTTTTTATTTCAGCCTTTTCTTCACTCAAATAGTTACTCTTCAGAGACATCCAGTTACTCAGGCACATTCTTTGTTTAGTTTTATCACATAAATTCCAATATTGATTAAATGCATTCAATCAATCAGGTTCGGTTATTTTTTCGTTACATTTAAGACGACAGTTACAAGATAATTGCATCTCCTTTGCCGTTATTGGCCCTTTTCGTCCGATTCCAGCTACACCTTCAGTATGTGCTTTTTTTACTGTGCATCAATCCAAGTGTTTTGGTTCCTTTGTCGTTTTCTAGAAATATTTTTCACAAAATGTCTCCTTTTCACTTTTCTCCTTATAAATTTTGATGTTGCTGTCTGTGGTTCTGATGAAAGTTGTTCAACGCCAACTTGTAGAGCTGTTTACAAAAAAAATGTATGTAAGTATGTATATAAGATAATAAATACGATTCAGAATATGATGAAATACAGGCAAATAACAACACTTTTCTTATCTGCAAATTGGGAAAAAAAAATTTTAAAGTACGCTATCAAAGTAGAAAACTAAACTTTTTTATTTTTTTTGTAAACTAAACAAGAAATTAAAAAAAAAAACTTCAATACACTTTTTCCATCATACCTTTACATCGAAAGATCGTACAGGATTTATTAAGAATAGACAATAAAGTAGTGGAAAAGGACTTTCATTTTTTTTTGCTTAGTGTCCCGAAAAATTTAAGGCATTAAACGTTGAGAGCATTATTTTAAAGCTCGAGATTAAAGCGTGAATTTCAAGAATTTTTTATTACAGAGCTGTTTTTGGCGGTTACTTCTAAATTAATTTGAAAATTTTAAACAAAAACTTTAAATTCAGTGCTTCCACATGTTCGTACAATCAGGGATTTAGCAACAAAAGTTAGTGGAAAATTCATCATAGTTGTAGAATACAGTAAGTACATGATACGAGGTTTGATTTCCTTTTTGAAATGTCCGAAAAGATGGTTCAGGTCAAGTGTTACGTGAATTTATAACAAGCAATGTAGGTGTCACTGCCCCTTTTTTAAAGCTTTATTTGAATTTTTAAAGTGAAACTGTAAGACAAATTCTACTAATTTTATCACTCTTGTAATCATAATTTTACTTCAAAAGGTCATTTTAGATGGCATTTTAATACGTCATAACTGAAGTTACGTAATTCTAGAGCTAAAAATACCGGAAAATCGTCCCAATTAATATAGGTTTTTAGAAGCAATATTGCTATTTTTAATGCACGTAACTTTTAACCTGAGACATCTTTTCGGGCAATAAAACAAAACTTAAGCTAGATGTCTAGAAAAGATGTCTCAGGTCAAAAGATACGTGCATTAAAAATAGCAATATTGCTTCTATATTACTATAAAAAATTTTCCACAAAAGCTCGTAACAACTCTTTCAAACATATAAATAAAGCTCTTAGAGTAAGATTGAATTAAATTCCTAGAACCTTAACATGTAAGATGTGGTCCAACTTATCAGTAGGAAAAAAGCTTAAAAATAAATAAATTTATAAAATTCACGCTCTAACTTCAAATTTCGAGTACTCACATTTTTCTGACACTGAACAAAATGAATTGGAGCCCGTGTTTAGCACTTTGTTTTATTCTCAAGAAGCTCTGCACGATCTTTTAAAGTAAAAGTATGACGAAAAAAGTTTGAAATGTATAAAAATATTTTTTTAAAAATTTAAAATTTGATTGAATGAAAACGGTTGAAAGAGTATATATTAAATCAACTTAATCGATTGCTGAAAGTATTTTTCTTGTGATGTAAAATATGGGGAATGAAAAAAAAAGGTTTTCAAAATGTGCATTAAAAAAATGTATTACATTTTTTGATACCAAAAGTGTCATTCTTTCCCTGTACTTCATTACAATACGTGTAAGTATATGTATACGTATAGACTACATTTTTTACTTGACAGTTATTCTTGGCTCGCTACAATAATAACTTTTCATGAAAAACTCAGTTTTGTTCGTAGGGTAAAGGTTTGTAGGTTACCAAAATATTTATCACGTTTTTTTTCCAGCATAAGAGAAAATGATGCACAATAATTTAAACTATTGGAGAAGAAGGCAAGTAAAGACAACGGCACATACTAATATAATGGCACCACGACAAAGGTTGATATTCTGTATTCTGTTAATGCGTCCACCACGGGAGGTGTTAAGTGTTTGCTGTGCATTTAATTAGAAAAACAAAGTATGCCCATCAATGTTCACTAAAGTAGGACAATCACTGTAACCTGTGAAAAACGTTGTAATCCCTGTGTTTAGAAGCGCGTCGATGATAAATATCTTTTGTACCGAAGTCACAGTAAAACTTTAAAACGCTTAAGGTATGAAAACAGTATTATGAATGGTCTTTGTTGTGTAAATGATAGTTAGAATCTAATCTACAATTAGCATGTTCAAGTATCAGTCCCAGTAGATATATACACTCATGACGCCGAGGTCCACGATCCCAATTTTTTTTTACCAAAATATTTTTTATACAGAAACAATAAGTTTCGAGGGTACTGACACTTTTTGCTCTGGAAAAACTTTAAGGCACTCCTGAGTATCAGTCGTGCCTAATAAATAATAGTAAAGGCATGTGCTATTCTTCGTCAAAGAATAATCGAGTGTACGATTTTTGTCTGAAAGTAGTTGAGTGTATGATTCTTCGTTGGAAAGAAGTTGAGTAAACGATTATTCGTAGGGAAGTAGTCAAGTGCACGATTCTTCATCTAGAAGTAGTTGAGTGTACCATTCTTCGTCGGAAAATAATTAAGTGTATGATTTTTCTATGGAAAGTTATTAAGTGTATAATTCTTCGTCGGAAAGTAGTCGAGTTATACGATTATTCGTTGGAAATTAGTTAAGTGTACGATTCTTCGTCAGAAAGTAGTTGAGCGCACGAGTTTTCGTCGGAAAGTAGTTGAGTGTACGATTTTTCGTCTAAAAGTAGTAGTGTGTATGTTTCTTGGTTGGGAAGTAGTAGCTTGTACGATTCTTTGTTGGAAACCTCCAGCTGTACGATTCTTCGTTAGAACCTCTGGTGTACGGTTCTTCGTCAGAAGCATGTTGCTTGTTTTTTAAATAAGTGCATTTATCATGAGCTTAATAATATTTTTATTCGAAAAGTATCACACGCACTTAGTATTACATTTAGTAAGAAAACCATGCAAGAAAATCAAGATAATCAGGAAATCCAAGCAAAGCAATAAATTATACAATAATGGAAAAAACTTTTTAGTTTACTCTCAATACAGAAATGCGCAAATATGCCCTACGTGGCCTCATACCCCATAAGAAAGCATTGGCTGTGATGGTGAAAAATACAAACTGCGTGAATAAGCCATTAATCTAACGCAGGTACCATTTATCGCAAAAAAATCAGTGTGTCATTACTTTGAGAATTTTGTAATATTTCAAAATGTGACTAATTTGGTAAAAACATTGCAAATGAAAAAAAACGACCTTACGACTTTATTTAATTAAAAAGGAAAAGCTGAGAACCCAGAAATTTTCTTATTGGTGTACATTGATTAAATATACTTTGATGTTGATTGCAAATAAAATAATTGTGATACTTAGTGTAAATTTAGAAATAACATGTTTTTCATGCTAGAAATGTATGAGGATATGCTTTAATAATAAAACGATAAAAAAAATTTAGATATAAATAAGACTTTTATTTATGACAATTGACTTAGCATCTTTTTAATCGCAGCACCTTGTTTCGATCATTGAATTCCAAAAATTATATTATCTCTCGAAGCAAGGTAGAGTAATGGTATCCGTATTTTCTTTATATTTTTTTACGAATTTTTCATCAACTTATATAAACTCATGGACAGCTAACAACGATTTCTTTTTATTAATTGTATTTTTTTTTTTCTTTTCTTTTTTTTTTTTTTTTTTCTATTGATGAGCTTGGAACTACAAAAATTGCTAAAAATGTTATTTATACTTTTCGACCAAGGAACATTAAATAAAAAAATGACATCGTTATATTCTTTTATTTTCTGCATATTCTTTTTTTTCGATTAGAAAATAAATTATTTAAAATTTTAAAGTTCTTAATTGTCTATACTTTAACATCTGGCTCATTCCTTGAAGGAAAACGAATATACAAGACGTCATCGGAGTGAAATCCTGCCTTAATTCTTTCCAAATCACACTGATCTGGAATGTCAAACGTCATAGAGGCTTCGCTTAGTTGATTTTTCCTGGTAGCCTGAACTAATATCGATTTCCCTCTGACCTGAAAGATGACATCATTGTTCTAATTAACAGGTTAACTACGACGAAATTTGTTGGAATAGCTTTTTGTTATAATCAGATTATATATAAAAATAGTGTTGGGGCATAAACGCACCGGCTTTGTTTGTTATTGAAAAGACAGTTAAAACTGATAGATTATTTTGTCTAATTTTGCTTGTAACTTTCTTTAGGAGCATTGTATTGCAGAAGTATCAGAAGATAATTTGTTTTTTTTCGATAATCTACCAAAAAGTGGTGCTAAGGTTGTCTAACACCTATTTTTTACAAAGTGATAGCGAAAGACGCTATTCAAAATTATATATTAAAATTATATTTATCTTTTCATTCTTGCATATCATTACTTCAAAGTTAAGAATTCCGTATTTTTTTAAGAAATCGTAAGCCATGCTCAATAATTTTTATGTAACATTAAAAATGATTTCAAAAAACAATTTATTATTTTACAATTTATTTGCCTTAAACCTTATAGTATTGCTGCATCAAAGTTTTCAGATGAATTTTATTAAGGATAGCGAAAAGCTTCAATGTTGAGACAAACTTTTTTTTTAATTTTGACCTTAATCTTTTATAAAACTAAATTTGTAATAAAAAAAAAATATTATCATTTTGACGACTCACATTTGAATGTGTGGAAACCAATTTCACTTTATAGGATATATTTTTACATGAAGAAAAAAAAAAATTCAACGACATAATTCCAGCAACAGTAATTAAAAACTCATTTTTACAGTTACACAGTTAGTAATTTTTACATAAATTAACAGCATAAAACCAACTGTTATACTTGAATACTTTGACTTATTGTACTGTTTTTCGAACAAAAGGTTGCATGCATTTAGTCGTTAATGCATAAAAAAAATTAGATTTTTTTTTCCACGTACGAAAATTTAAGGTTCCCTACCAATTACTTTGGACCACGTTCCTGTAAAAAAACCCTTATTTAAGGTGCTGTCTCTTACGGTGTATCTTTTTAATCAGCTTTTTCTTCAGTTACCAGTTTGCATCCGCTTTTTTGTGAAACATATTTCTTGTAAATATAAGAAACGATGAGGAAAAAAGTGCAGTTGCATAAAAATAGTAATCAAGGATTATCGTTTACATATCGTAGCAAGAAAAATCGTGCAAGTATAAACATATGGCTAAATTCATTAAAAATACTTTGTCTTGCATGCACGGCACGACCAATCTACAAAGCACCAGCGAAAAAAAAGTATTACTTGAACAAAAGGACTGACTTTTAATAGTACTCCGTAACTTACTCCGTACTTAAAAAAAAAACGGTATCTTAAAACCCAGAAAATAGAGCATAAGACAGTTAAAATCGTTAATAGTAACATTATGAAAAATAATTTCAAAAATTTTCTGTACACAGACGAGAATCATATTAGTGAAAGCAACAGTGATGATTTTCCCAAATCAAAAAAACGAAAAATGTAGAATATCGTTTGTTATTTGTACATGTATTTCACATAATATGACGAAATTTCAGATGTATTGGTTTTAAATGTATGTAATTAAATGAAAAATCTTTTTTAAAAAAAGTAGCGATTGATCATAATATGGTTTTGTGTAACGATATGAGTTTTGTATTTAGCAAGCAGACGACCAAATGCATAGTACGTCGAAGTTTTCAGGTATTTTTATATATATATATATATATATATGTATATATATTTTTTTTTTTATAGTAATCGTTAATGAACGTAACAAATACTAACTCAAATCAATAACAAGAATTATTCTACAGAAATGAAACAAATTGTTTCAGGTTGGAAGACAGTTGGAGATAAACCATTATTACCACAAACTCTTAATAGTTAACATTAAAAACACGTTATAGCAGTTACATATTTTTCAATTCGTATGAAAATTTACTCCATTAAGTGCAATGTGTTGCATACCAGTAAAATGAACTATGTATTTGAAAATATCTACAATTTATTTATGTTGCAAAATTGAATCTTCTCAAAAATTGGGGTTGAAATTAGAAAGAAAAAATTGCTTTTTCCACCACATTAAAATTCTTAGCGTTCTTCATGACTTTTCGTTCTTAGATTTGTTTCAGCCTTTCTGTAGGAGAAAAAAATTCATACCAAAGGTATTTAATTATTAATTTTAAAGAATTTTTGATTGTAAAATCTTAAAATTAATAATTTTGCAAAATTAAAACTTTGAATAGCAATTTTCGAACTTTTTTGCTCTATAACTGCGCGAAAAATAGGTCTTCTATTGTCTGACTAGCAGCAATCAAAAGATAATCAAATAAAGATCAAATTATTTTGAGCTATTTTGACACTGTGATGAAAACATAGAATTATAAATAAAATTCAGCATATAATTTAGTCAATTTTTACTACTTGTTAAATACGAAAAGAAGCTGGTGTATTTATGCCCCAAAAAAAAATTTTTATGTGTCATAATTATAGTACAAAATTTTTTTAATTACTCTTGCTGTAGTAAAAAATTTCTTATTTATCATTTTTCGTGGCTTTATCTACCTGCTTAATAGCTTATTCAAGAGATTTACTGCATACATTTTAATTACACTTTGTTACAAGAATTGCAAAAGTTAAACATTTTCTCTACTCCCGGATTATACAAAAATCTTAATAGACTTTTTTCCTTAATTCGAGGACAACCCTTGCAAAATATAAAACGTTTGAAAAATAAATAAAGAGAAGAACAAAGAAAATTTTTTTGATACTTACCATGACCTTAATTGTGTCTTTGTCATATTTAGCGCGACCAAACTCCTTCTGGAGGACCTTTTTTTATAAAACCACAATTTTGTTCAGTTTTGAGAAAGAATCTTAGAAAAAATTAAGTATGGAAATGCAATTTTAAAATCCCCATACCTTTTTGCTATCAGGTAAAAGGCGATGATCTTTGCTGCGTTTCAGGTCCAATTGCCTCGTCTCTTCAGTGGCGTTGCTGGTACAGGTTATTGGATGAACCTCACGGCCACAGAAAGAGACGCCAAACTTCTGAGACTCTTCATCATTCCGCATAATAAAATCCATCTTCTCATTTTCCTCATTATCGGACATTTTTCTTCAAATATTATGATACAAATACGTTGCTGCTGGTTGAGGAAAGTCTTTCAAGCGACTGATAAACAACGATGTGGCTCCTAATGTTGCTACTGTATGTGTCACGTTCGTGATATCACTATCGTTTATAATTAATACCTGTTATATCACGTACTCAATATTTTCGTGGCTAACTTTGTTAATGATACATGCTAGTGTGCGCTTAGGTACGGTCTTTGTTCTAGAAAAATGTCTAGTAAACTATTGTCTTGAACTTTAATGTTTGATGAAACTGTGCGTATCTGACATTACTTGATTTTATACCTTCAATAATTACTGTTGGAGGATCTGTATAAAAAGAGTTACCATGGAATATCTCAGGTGCGGGTGAGTGTTGAAAACAAAGGAAATATAACTCGTTCAAATCGTCAACTTTACAAAAAGCCACCTCAGTGTAGTAATAACGGATGTTCATTGCTATCAAATTTATGTACAAAATTTCTTGACACTACTTTGACAACGAGAAATGTCGTATTTTGTAGAGAAACATTTTCGATGGACGTACATTGTCACAATTCTTTAAAGATAAAATTGCAAGAGACGAGAAGGAAGTCTGTCTTCTTTGAAAAAGAAAACGATGTCAAGGTGTTTTTATAATACGTGAAAAAAAAGGAAGGAAAAAGATGTTAAGCCATACTTAGTCGAGTGAAGCTTGGTGAGGAATTTCTTCGATTGCTTTAGGTTATCTCTTTGTAGTAGAATCCTTTGTTCTTTATAAATACTAGGACTTAAACAATGCAGATTTTTACAAATGAGAGAGAATTAGAAACTTTGTTGCATTATTCCCATGATGTATCCTGGTAAAAAAATAATTTGTTTACATAAGACAAAAGAAAAAAAGAAGAATCTACAAAAATCAAGTCTTCATTCCAATACAACTTACTCGCTGTGGTACACAATCTTTAAAGACTTTAAGCTAGCAAAGTCTTGGAGCTAGCAAATTCTTTTACAATAGAGCAGGAAATATAATTTTCTTCCAGCTAAACGATTAAGCTTATCAAGTCACTTTTTGAAACTTTCTAAAACTATTTCTAAGACTAAAAGTATTTCTAAAACCTTAGGTAAGAAACTACATGCGAAAAATTCAACTATTCTGGCTGTATACTAAGGAAAGAAAATAGTTCACAATATGCAGTCAATCAAGGAACTTCGAAACAAGTAACTCGTCTACTAAAAATAATTAACATCATTAAAAATGAAAAGTCAAGGAGTTGTCTCAACTGAACGCTTAGAGTAAATTGAACAAAGCTGTGTTTTCCCAAATACTGAGGCATAACTTTTTTCTTTTTTTTTTTTTTTTTTTTTTTTTGTTTGTACACTACATTAGGTCTCCAATGTATGGCATACATGGCTTTCATTCTGGATATGCCTCATTGTAGAGAAAACACAGTAAAAGCAATAAAACGCATATATATAGAGGATTTACGAAACGAGTGTAGTAAATTGCAGTTGTTATAGCTTCTGTTTTTATATCGGGACGTTGGTAAGGCATATCTCATGTTAGTAAAAAGAATTAAAAGACCTCTTGATTTTCTGTTCTGTTTACATTTTTTTTTGCAGGTGGGCTTTCGTATAACAATTGGGTGATACAATATGGCATAAATTAATTTTTGTACATATAGGATTCCCAATTCTCTTTGGAAAGGAGAAGATGATTATGTACCACTGAAACCCATCGTGTACGTAAAATTGCTGCATCAAATCTCTCGTTATCAACGCTAATATCGTACCTTCATTTGTATATCCAGTCGAATAAGGCAGGATGTTCCAGCTCGACATATAAAATTAACAAACAGTTTATAATCATCTTTACATAAATATTGACATTAAATATTAACATGGAGAATACTTTAAAAGGCTTTTGCGACCTGCTAATTAAAACCTATATATTTGAAACTTTGTTCAATAAGATTGGAATCATCAAGTAGGAGACGATAACATATTTTCTACATGCATTTAATACAAAGACTTTGAAAGCTACTTACATCTAACACGAGTTTCTTAACTTTTTCACGATAACCAACATTTTTTCTAAATTACAATTAAAAGATTTATTTTGAAAGTATTTTTATTTTCATTTAGAGAACATGCTGTTACAGTTTTATTACAGCCGATATAATGTGACGTCTCAAATTACGGCTCCGTAAAACTAATCTGACTTTAAGCAAACTTTGGCATCGAATATTTTGAGAGTTTCCTAGATGGCAGATAAAAATGTTAATGCTATCTGAGTAATAACTTTTTTTTTTTCGAAAAAAATTACTTTTCAGTTGAACAAAGCTTGTGAACGAAATCAATTCAAATTTCTGGCTTTTTGAAAAAAAGGCCCACCCTTTTCATAGAATTTAAAAGTGTAAGTGTAAAAAAATTGTTAAAGTCCATCAAATGACGTGGTTCTCCTTAAAAATAATATCACCATAAAAAATCATTCAACGACTCCTTACCATTTCAAAAAGCTTCGAAGTCCTAATGAAAATTCAAAACTTTTTATTTTTCCCAAAGAGTTGTTATCCCTTAGAATTTACACTTTGTTAAAGTAAGTAACGTTAGGTTTTCTATCATTTTTCACATACCACCTCTTTTGTAACTCAACGAGTCCTTTCAAGCGCGAAGTAAATCGAATCTGATTTCATATCACGTAGGTATTAATTTACATGTCTTTACCAAACGCTCATTTTCTATAAACCATCTGCGAGAAAATCTCTCTATTGTAAACATATTGATATACGACACACACAAAATCAATACATAGTTTGAACACTCGTACATAAAATATTAGAAGAAGCCAAAAATATCGAAAACTTGTTGGTGGTGGGGGAAAAAAGCACTTGGTCGAGCTTGCGTTAACCCAAGTGGGGTAGGAGAAAAAAAGCTCGAGAGTCGAAGTTGATTGGCCGTCAAATTTGGAGAGTAGGAGCTAAGGTAGACGGTATTGGCTGCGAGTAAATACGTGGCCTCACAAAACATTGTAATTGGTAGGAGCAGTGGGTTCTTTCCATGATTGATTAGTTTGGTGTTGTGGTGGTGGTGGTAGTCACGATTCTGGGGATGGCTCAATGTATAATTTGTTTCATACTGTGGTATTGATATTGAAAATCTGTGACTTACATGATGGTTTATTTTATAGAATATTCTTCGTGGTACGCAAAGAATCATACAGAAGTTTGAATAGGAACAGAAAAATACAATAATTTTTTAAAATTTTATTTTAAATAATCTTGAATAATGCTCATATTTTTGTCTGATAGAATTGGTTCGACTTCGATTCTATAGTTATTTATGATTTTAAAAGAATCCTTTGAATAATGGTATTTGGTACATGATATTTTTTAATGTAACTGCAAATAACATTTTATAAAGAATTTAAAAATACAAATATTAAATCGGCTTTTGTACGTGTTACTGGTTATTCTAAGATTATCTACAATCTGTACTCCCCGTACTCATAATTTAATTCAAAAAATTATAGGAGTGTTATCTTTATCTGCAAAAAAAATCAAAATGAAAACTGGTACTTCAAAACATAGGCTATAGTAAATTATCTATTGTTATAATATTTGTTGATTTTATATAAAAATACAGCTCATTAAAATAAAAAACTAACATATTACCAAGAAGTAATCGATTGAAGTATACTCGGTACTTATAAAACTGTCACATTTATCATAACAACTAAGATAATATCAAAGTTTTAACTTTAATATTTTATACTTTATTGACGATGTAATAAAAATAAGCTTTAGGTAAATTTTTATGTTAGTTAATTAGATAAGCTTTTAATAAGCTTATCAAACAATTCGTGAAAAGTATGTTATCGTACAGCGATTCGGCTCTTCCCATTCATTGATTTGTGGTTATGTATTTTTTCTATTTCCTAATGAATTTGAAGGGCTTTAAAATAAGATGGTGGCCAGTAAAGCTTTTGATTACTACGATTGTGTGTTCACTTTCTAAAGGAGTCAGAAATACTGTAAAGATGAATAACATTTTTTCAACAAATTGACAGTAATTTTGACAAAGAAAAAAAAAAAAAAAAAACAAATACATGTATACTTTTTAATCTGATGTTTACGTCAGGTAAGTAATAATACTACAACTTCGATAAAGCTCGACAATATAACTGAAAATGCACTCCCTAAATTTAATTTTCAAGTTTAGCAATCGCTATTACAGAGGTAGTAGCGATGTAAGGAAGAAAATTATGTACGATAGTCTAATAAACAGTTTTATTTAATTTAAAGTAAATTGTCATTAATACTTTAATTACGTCATTATTATTTTTAAAATTTAACTAAAACAAAGTTTTAATTAATAGAAAGAAGTATTAAGTAAGAGAGTGTATCAACTTTTTGATTACTTAATTGTACAAAATTAATAAAAATTTTCTAAAATTATTTTTAAGCTCCTAGTTAAACTACTAAATTCTTGTACAAATACGTGTTATCGGAAAGAAAAGATAATACCCGCTTCTCATATTCTTATTGTAGAAATCAGAATTTCAGTTCAATACACAGTTAGACAATGTAAGAATCTGAAAGTTATGTTATCAATCTGGTGCAGATTGAAATTGTATTACAGTGTTCTTAAACTATTTAATTATTTAGAGAACTTCAAGTGTTTCTGATAGTTAAATAATACAATAATTTGTGTACATGTAACTCTGTACACAATCAGATCTGTACCTCACAAAAAGTGTAATAAGCATTGTAATCGTAACAGAGAATATTTTTTCCAACTTTAATCAGTGTCTATCGTGCATCACGTACGTGTGTTTTACGACTTATTTAAAGCTTGTGGTGAATATAAAATATCAATTCATGTTGTTTTTCGTTGCCCAAGAAACGGCCTCGTATTTGTTCAAACATGCCATCGCTACCGTTAAATATTAAAATGCATACACACCCACAAATTACATGTGACTTTTAATTTCCAATATAAACCCAAAAACTGCGTTTGATCAATAAAATGATGTTCTTACCAACGGGACGGTGCCTGATTCAAAGGACAGATTAGAGAAAAGGGAAGGGTGAAACAAAAACACCTGCAGGACACGTACCTCGCACGTACCGATAATCGTAAATATATTATAAGCAGAGCTGCGTAGTAGAAGTTGGTAAAAGTGAATTGTCATGCTTGTTGTAAGCATCAGTACTGACACATGATATTTAAGAGGATCGAGTTTTTTATTCTCAGCTCAACAGCTTAGCTACTTTGTCGTATGTCAGGAAATCGAGATGAGTTATCAAGGATTTTGGATATAGGAAGGAAAAAGCTCCTGAAAACATCAGAAGGGGCGTATATAATTATATACGTCCTTAACCACAGGAAAAAAGGGTGGGTATATTGGAGGAAAGTTTTGCATGTTAATATGTAGAATAAAGCTTTATTTTTGCATTTGGTACTATTTTTTAGAACCGACTTCTAATGGCACGTTTTTTTAAGTTGTAAGGTTGTAGCTTTAAAAGCGTATGCAACAATTAAGTTCACATCAACAGATGTGTAAATATATGTAAATTGACCAATAATAACAGACAGGTTAAATAGTACATGGTATATATTGAAGTAAATCGTATCTTAAAGTCATGAAAAATAATGGGTCGAATTATTATGTAACATTTTTCTGTCCTTCAGCAACATTTACTTTTCATGTTCATAGACGTACTATGTATAGATTAACATTACTGTATGAAATTCAATATTATAGAGCTTTCTTTCTTCGATTTCAAAGTACCTAGTATAGTCTCGGTTTACTTAAGAGCATGAATCTGTATGTGATTATTGACTTGTTCTCAACACATAATATATGTATACCAATCATCATACTAGGCAGTACGGAGTTCAACATAAAAGCACCAACTTCTTCATAAATACCTTATTTTATCAATCACCAAAGTTACATTTGATACGAATTTTCAAAAAGTGCATCTCAAAATACAAAATAAAGAAAAATTACGGTAAAACTCATAATATGTAAAGAAAGAGGCTGTGACTTCAATAATATTTAAACAAATTTTTGACTAGTATTTATTATTTATTCATTCAAGATAGTTGAAGATGTTGTTAATCTTCTTTTACACAATAGGTTTTTTTTTATACTTTGGAGATATTTTTAGCCATCAGTCTAAAATAAAATGCAATTTTTAAATTCATATCAAAACATCTTAGACTTAAGGTTTTGTCAGGACTGCACCTTTCGTATCAAAACTAAAAAAAAAGTTTTTATAAAAGAACTTTGTAGAAATTGCGGTTTTTAATATGTCAACAAAATTTTGGTACAAAAAATAAATAAAGAAATAAAATAATGCATTAAATATTAATGTGGATAAAAGTAGGCACGTCTGTTTGGCTTAAGAGTTTTGAATCTGAAATCCGAAAGCAAGTTAAAAATGGTCATACTTACGATTATTAAGAGGAATAAAAAATCTTAGAGGCAGAGAGTAATCAACTGTAATTGTATGGTAAATAAGATTATCTGCTATTGAAGTATTGATTCGTTTTTTCATCGTTTTTAATTCGGTTGGCCGTGAATTTTTAATTACTTATTTTATAACACATTTTCTTGAACGATAAATATTTCACGTGTAATGTGTGCACAAAAGTGTGTGCTGATTGACAAAATGACAAAGAAGCTTAATAAATTTTTTGAGATCTTAATGCTTTGTAAAGAGATATTTTTCCATTCGACAAGAGCCAACTGACAGTGCTTTAACTTTCAGCAAATAATAAACTAATACCAAGGAAAAATATAAAATAATTCGAGCTTGTACTCAATGCTCATTTTTCATGAGTGTAAATTTTGCATTTTCCTAATAAGCAAAAAAATTTTAGTTACAACCTGAGGCCTAGATTCCTTTAGTACCAAGTTCATTATATATAATAATAGTTGAACGAAGGGGCAGTATCTTATTTTACTAGAATGTAATTCAAACTGTATTAATAAGTAACGAGTAATACAATATACCATCGTATTTACTAACAACAATATCAGTACATGTTGCAATAATGTAAATGCAATATAGTGCCAATTACATGGACATTTGTTTGAAAACTACTTAAATATACGAATAATGGTAAGGCAAATAAAAAAGGCAACATTTTTACATTCATTACTAAAAAATTTTAGCTTTTTCATTTATATGAAAATATAAAAACGTAACAGCTGTTTCATTACACTGTACCTTTCTTCGTGATAGAGGGTTACATACTAAACGTATTCTCAAACTCCAAGTTCTTGTCTCTATTATTTTCTTTACCACCATTTTAAAAAAGGTTTTTTATTAAATAAAGACCACCACAATCGATTACTAAAATAAATGGTTGACATTGTTTGGTTTTTTTTAAGATATATGACTATAGCGGTGTTTAAAATCATTTGATGAATAAATTACTCTTACAGGGCTTTAAACTTCTTATAAAAAAAAATACAAACAAATAAACGTTTAGTCAATAAACTGGTGTAAATCATCTAGTGAACTGTTTTATAAGTAATTTTAGTCACTGGCTAATTTTTTTCATTACTAACATACCTTAGTGATCAAATAGATTGAAAAATTAAAAAGTTTGTTATAAAAAATTTAATAATAGTGAATAATAAATCAAAAATAAAAAGTAGCTTTATCCAGATACCTTTTTCCAGAAGATCTGCGGAAACTTTTTTGGCAGCATCCAGTCGTTCTTCAGATAGGCGGAAAGGGCGCTTAAAGGTTGGGCGTCCTGTGGTGCTGATTGAGTGCTTCACTGGTAGTCCTGGGGGCTGGACAGAAGTGCTGCTTGGCTTGAACAGGTCTGCGAATTCTTTGCACAGCTCAGCATACTTTTGTACGAAGGTGCTACTGTTTTCGTAGAAATGAGTGACTGTTGAAACCGATTACAGAGGCATCCTGTCAAGGACTCCCTACAAGGCGAGGCCGCTGAGGGGATCTGTAAGCCTGGCGGCTTCAAGATCGAGTAAGAGCCCGTAATTCATCAGAAAATCCGCACCAATAATACCGTGTAGCACGTTGGCAATGGTGAAGGTGCAATTGAAATCTCTTCGGAGACCTAGGTTGAGCGACAGCTTGTGTGTGCCGAAGGTCTGGATAGTCGACTGGTTGGCGGCGTATAGCATGATTGGCTGCTGTGGTAGCTTTTCTCGGACTGTTGACATTAGCAAGAGCAGTAGGACCGAGCCAGTGTCCACGAGAAAGCGTAGGTTAATGCGCTTGTCGCACATGTGTAGGCGGTTTTCAGTGGTGCGTATGCTCACCTCTGCCACCTGATCCAAAGGTGGCATTAAGCGTTTCCCTGTCCCAGTGCGATGGGTGCACGGTAGGAGCAGGGCTTCATGCAGCGTATGGCTGCTGCTCCATGCTTGTTGTGGTACCAGCACCGGGAAGGCGAGGTTGGCGTGGCTGCGGGTGACTGAGAACGGCCTCGGCTGTGGGAGCGGAAATTCCGTCCATGACAGTTGTTGTTGTTATTGTTGTTGTTGTTGTCGTTGTTGTTGTTGTTGTTGGTGTTGTTGTTGTTGTTGTTGTTTACCGTGGGCTGCTCGAGTTGCTGGCGTGTAAGCGCGGTGAAGTGCGCTTTTGCGAGCCTAAAGGCGGCGACTTCCTGAGTGAGGTCCGGATGTCCGGCTTGACCTGTAGGGAAACTAATGGAACGTGGTGCGTGACTCACAGGCATTACAGAGGTTCCGGTTTTCAGCAGTTTATCAGCGGCCTCTGCGAGCTTGGGCATGTCAGCGTGTTCAAGCACTCGAAGCAGCATGGCAGCGTTAGGCGGTAAAAGGTCTAGCCACCTGACCTTGAGGGCTTCGTCTGTAAAGTTGGCACTAGCGTGGCTTTTGAGGTTGCGCCATAGTTGAGATGGTTTCATGTCACCAAGCTGTAGACCTGAGAGCACCATTTGTAGCTGCTTCTCGCGCGAATCGGACGTCCTAGAGAGAATTGCTTCTTTGATTGTCGTGTATTTGTCAGTCTCAGGCAGGTCGCTGATGATGTCTGCAAGCTGATCAATGGCGTCGCTGTCAAGTAAGCTGACGATGAGGTTGTACTTCGCTGCATCGTTGACGACATTGTGCAAAAGTCTCACATATTTTTTCAAGTTTAACAGGCATGGATTCAAAATTTTCGGTAGGGCCAGAGTGCATGAGCTTAGCGTAAAATTTAACTCTCAAAATTTTTAATGGTACAACTTCGACGCAGTAAAAAGAGAACGACATTAACAGGAATCTTTTAGCCTTTGAAAATCATAGTATTTCATGGCTGCAAAGTGAAAAATAAAACGAGCTTTGAATGCCCAGGAAATCAAGATGCCCCTGAAGAAAACCACCAATGCGCAGTTTTTAAAAAATAAATTAAGTTGGGCCAGCCTATTTGCTTGCTTATTAAAAATAAACGTGTAATTAACATTATTGAGAGAAATAAGGAAAGAAATGCTATATTCTAAAAGCTTGAGGGAATTTTAATAAAGCTGATGTCAAGTGGAACTCTGCCACGAGTTAAATTGACGAAAATACCTGTAAAATAAGGTGGTCTTTCGAGCATATTTAATTTAATACATCCCTTTAAAGTCTCTTAAAATTTTTTGGGTACGTCTTTGCATGAACTTGTGGCAATAAGCGTAAAAATCTAAGCCTTCGGCACTTTTGAGATTAAGAATTAAAGTGTGTTCAAACAGATGTAACCACATCTTATAAGTGATAATTTTTTCGATGGCCATAGCTGCAACGATGAAGTTACCCCCACATTTGATACAGCCAGATTTGTAAAATACAACATCAGTAGAGTCTAACTACTTCCAGAAAAATTTTTTTACGAACTACCACAGAAAAAGTAGGTTTCCACACAAAAATACACTCTCAAGTATTATGAATAAGTCACCAGCATATAGGGAAAACATAAACACATCTTGTATTACAACGCTATACGTAGAATCAGCGTTAAATTGAAGCTGCCGCTGACGTTGCTTTTTGTTGTTGCTTTTATTCCTTATTATATCACCACAATGTTGTTTTTAACCATATTAAATCTTAAATTATAGTTGTACATGAATTCAGGAACGATCTTGAAGAAAATTCGTAGGATTTATACGCTTGTACTCGTATTATTTAAGTAGACAGTAAAAGATTCTAATACGCTTATCTAACAATGGATGCCAAGTGCGTAACTACATTATTTTGGTTCTGTCTGTTCATTGCTTTGCTGTTATGTATTTTTTCTACCCCAAATTAAATGTTTATTACTTGAAAATTAAGTGGTAGCTAGTGAATTATTTGATTCTTATTTTGTGATGCTATTTTTTTCAATGTTTCGAAAAATGTTTAAAGTGCAAATAAGCTTTTTTCAAAAAAATTACAGTATTTTTACAAAATAAAAAAAGAAAAGTAGATTTATTTAATTTAATATACACATAAGATGAGTGACAAAATTACTACTTTAGTTTAGCTTTAGAATATAACCTATAACTAATACTTAAATTCAACTCTCAGTTTTAGCAATTACTATTATAGAAGTATCAGCAATCTAAGAAAGAAAATAATGTACGATAGTATAAAAACAATATTTTTTTAATTTTAAGTAGAAGGTTGTGAAATCGTAGTAATGATTTTAAATATATATATATATATATATATATATATATATATATATATATATATATATATATTCACACATACACACACATACATAACTATATATATATATATATATATATATATATATATATATATATATATATATATATATATGCACTTCTTTAAGGGGGCTCCTACGACTACTGCTGAGGTCAAAGACTAACAAAAAATAAAGTTTTGTTTTTTAATAAACAAATGTGTCTGAAAATCATTATTATATTTTTAATAACGCATGAAGTGGGAAAAATAATATTTATGTGTGTAGTTTAACTTTGTACGAAAAATTAATTATTGTTTTGACCAGTGTAGTGCATACGAGGGTACGCCACCCATAGAGGTATAAGAATAGAGGGGAAAAGCGCTATACTAACCCATTAGCGGCAGCGACAGCATAACTAAGTCAAACGGGGCATCTGTCCTTGTTGCCAAAGCCACGTTATTGGCTACTTCTTCGTTCTGGATCCTACAGTTGATTCAATCTCATGTATGACTCGACCAATAACACAACTGCCAGACAAAGACAGATGCCCCGTTACGTAGCGAATTCTGCTGTCGCATATCACGTCCCCTTTTCTCCTCTATTCTTATACCTCTATGACGCCACCAGACCAGACCACCTGTGTTGGTGTAGTATAGCGATGTAATATATAGGAATATGGTATATATATGTCGTGAACAAGTACGTCTGCTACCCACGTGACCTCCTGACCTCCCGGACATTATTTATTTATTTCCATCACAAATATCTCGCTAAAATGGTCCTTTATCCACAATTTTTAATACAGCATATTACAGAGGAAGACTTCATCTACAAAACGTATATATTCAGTCTGCTGGGACATTCAATTTAGGTTTATTATAAACGAAAACAAATTGTTTTTCACGTTGCCCCATAGGAACACGTGCTAATAGTTACAACTTTGAGCTCAGATTTCTCAAAATTTCGACCCATTCGAAATATAATTTAGACCACCATTAAATTCAGTAGACTTTTATTTACAAGAAATAATATATCTCTGTTTAAGGACTTTCGTGAAGGAGCCCCCTTGAAGCAAGTAACATCGATTATTTCACTTAATTTGATGAGTTGCAAAACATACAGTTTCCAACGATATTTTTTTTTTTTTTATTAATTTTACCGTGTAAAACTAAATATTATGCTAAAGTGCTTTAGAACTACAATGTTATTTAGAGAACATAATATGTTTGAAACTTCTTAATATTATAGTAAATTGCGTAAATGCATTTCTGTACACAGTCAAATTAAAAAAAATTATTATCTTACCTTACAAAAATTTATCTAATAAACGTTTTATTGTAAAAAAAATGTTTTTTTTCCAACTTCAATCAACATGAGTCACGTATCATGTGCATCAGGTGTTTTAGTACTCATTTTTAGATTGTGGTTAATATGGAGTTTCGATTTTTGTTGTTTTTTTTTTTTCAGAAAAATGGTCTCGTAATTATCAAAACATCATTACTTTACAGTAAAATATTGAAACTTATACAAATCTACAAATCGCTGGCTTGTAATTTCTAATAGGAACCCAAAAAAGTGCGTTCGATCGATAAAATGATGTACCTACCAATGGGGCAGTGACTAATTCAAAGGGAAGATTATAGGGAAGATAAGTGTGAAACAAAAACACCTGCAGGACACGTACCTCGCACGTACCGATAATCGTTAATATATTATAAGCAGCGCTGTGCAGCAGGAGGTCGTAAAACTGAATTGTCATACTCATTGAACGCGTCAGTACTGACACATGATATTTAAGGGGTGCGAGTATTTTCTCGATTCAACAGCGTAGCTACTTTGTCGTATGCCAGAAAATACAGATGATCTATTGAAAGTAAAGGGAGTGGAAAGGGGGAGCTTAGGAAAAACCTCAAAAGCATTGGGCTGCTATAATTAAATGTCTTTAATCGCAGTTGCAAAGGGGGTGGGTTTATTGAGTGAGGGTCTTTTGCATCTACGTACAAAATAAAGCCTCATTTTGGTATTTATTACTGTTTTTGGGACCACCTGCTATTCGCACATTTTCTTAACTTTTGAGATTATGGCTTGAAAAACGTATGTAATATATACTTTGAAATAAACACACTGAGGAAAATAGTGTTGAAAAAAGTATTATAACTGTACTAAAAACCATCATATTTTTTAGAAGAGCTCATACATACCCACCTAATAATGCAAATTATTACGTTTAAAGTAATTTTTATTATATTTTAAGCAATTTTTATTATGTAGCAGCCCTCAAAAAAATTATTACGCGGCTTAATAAAAATTATCATGTCTAACATAGTAAAGAATTTGATAGTAAGATTTTTGTTATTTTCCATAGTAAATTTTTTTGTCATCGTTTTCAAATGTCCCACATTTAGAAGTAGAATATGCGATGTGGCATAATTAAATTTTTTATTCCACTGAATTGCTAGGAACGTTCATACTTACGATTATTAAGAGGAACAAAGAAATTTTCAGGAAGAAAGTAATCTAGTGTGATTATGTTGTGAATAAGATCTGCTTTCATTAATGTGTCAGTTTGTTTTTTTTGGTGTATTTAATTTGATTAAATGTTAATTTCCACTTACTCATTTCAAGACACATTTTCTTTGACGATAAAAGTTTTATGTATAATAGCTCTCATATACAAAAATATGTATTGATTGACAGAAAAAGAGTAAAGCTTAAAAAATTGTTTAGAATGTTGATTCTGTGTAAGGAAACATTTTTAAACGTGACATTAACCCACTTATAATATGTTCACTTACAGTAAATATCAAAATCATACTGAAGTAAAACATAAAAACTACTCAAGCTAGAATTTCATTTTAAATTTTCTTAAATATGAGTTATGACACTTTTTTGTAAGAAAAAGATTTTTAGTTATAACTATAATGCTATAGCTTAACACCCAGATTCCTCTAATCCTTAGTATATTATATATAATAATAATTAAACAATGAGACAGCGTCTAATTTTACTACAAAGTTACTCATAGTGTAATAATTAGTTAATAAATAATTATATATTATATGATATCAAGTTACATTTATATTAGTACCTGCTGCATAAATATAAGGTCAAATTTATAAAGTGCATGAAAAATTTCGAAATTACCGTACTTTTAAGACTTCAGCATTTCTTAAATTTCACTTTTGTCGAAAAAGTATTACTTCAAGCATGAAAAGTGTACGGTTAAGGAAATAATGAAGACAACTTGACATTTATCACTCTAAAATTTTCACACTTTTATTTATGTTGAAACATAAGGAGTAACAGCTGTTTCAGTACACGGTTTCCGTCTGTCTGAACGTTTTACAAACTAAACATTTTTTTAAACGTTCGGTTGTGATATTTCTTATTCCCTAAAGTATTATTTAAAAATAGGTCTTCATTAAGTAAAGACCGCAACAATTAATAATTTAAAGAGCGTGAATACTAGCTTTTCAATCAAGTGCACACAGACTATCTTGTTTTACAACATCTACATCAGAGTAGAACTAACAACTCACCGCATTGACAAAAGAACAAATTTGGACAGCTTTTTGACCAAACACACAACAATGCAGCTGTCGAAAAGGATGCTAAAACTAGATAGAAAGATCACGTGCCGAAAAAGATTTATTTAAAGTTTTTACTTAAAAGTGATACACTCAGAACTTTTTTTTTAAATAAATAAAATTTAATTTCATACCATGAATTAAAATACAGGACCAAAAGTAAATAAGTTAGTCAATAAAAAATAGAATATCAAGAAAAAACTCTAGAAATTTAGAATACAATAGATTTTTAATGTCAGAGACACTTAAAAGATAACAGCAATTATCATAATAACAACAGTGTATGTGAGAGCCGAGATAACCATACATACAGACGCGAATACTTTAATCAGTTTTTTTTTTTTATTATGGTGGAAAAAAATTTTGAAATTGAGTTTTTTTGGATTAATTTACAATGCTAAAGAGCTTATGACAACAAATTGTGTGGAAAAGGATGCTTTTACAAGAAAAGCTGATGATTAATACTATTATGAAAAAAATTTAGTTTTAATTCTATGAGTTTACGAACAAACCGAATAATACCCAATAGTTTATATCGAAGTCTAGCTTTAAGCATAAAAAAGAATTAAGGAGAAACATCATTATTATAACGAGAGCAAAAAAACCGACTATAGTAGCTAAATAAAGAAATGTACAGATATTTTTCACATTTTATCTAACAATCCAATTGACGAATTTCAGTAAGTCATAATTCAAGTATACAAAAATAGTCTTATTTTTAAAAGACTGCCATATTTTTCAGTCATACTCGTCAATTCGCAACGTTCTAAACTATATTAGTTTATCAAATCCCATGGACTTATATCATATTAGACCAATAGTGTTGCTTATTAACGCTCCTTCTTAAAAAAGTCCCAAATTAATTCATATTGTAAGCAACAGCACGAAATTTTTATGTACATACAGTATTTAAAGTTTATAAGCTTAAATTTAAAAAATTTCAAACATTCAAATCAGTGAGAATAGTAACATGATTTTTTTCCGAAGTTAAGAATTCGTTGTCTAGTTTTTTCAATCTACAAGAAACATAGAATTATTAAAGAGTTTTAAGTAAAAAAAAAACTGACGTATGTATGAGAAATGACACTACGAAGAATTTATTGTGCTACTTAAGCAAAACTATTTTGGATAAAATAATAGTATATCGTTTCAAAAAACGATTTAAAGATGTCTAACCTACTTAGCTTACTTTTAGCAGAAGATTTTACATAAACTTTCATAATAACATATTGGATCATCAATCAAGCCACAATCTATCATGCTGACACGAATATTTAGACAATTTTTAAAAATATTTTTTAAGGCTTACAAAGACAATTGCCAATATTGGTCAAAATTATCAACAGCCTCCATTATAATATTGAATTCACAGTCAATAAGGAAGAAAACAACAGTTAGAGGTTTCGAGATATTACTAATACTGGGGTACGAGTTTGCTTCAATTTTTGCATTTATCATAAACCAAAATACAAAGATATCACAGTTCACATTAGATAGAGGTCGAGCAAAAAGAAATATTTCTGTCATATATTTTGGAATGCCCTAAGATATTATTTAAAAAAGACTTAAGTTACACAACACAAAAGTAGTATTCAATGTATCAATAACATTTGAATTTTTGCTTTAAAAATATTAAAAGAAAAACTCAAAAGTTACAACATCTGGTGTAACTTGTTTCAATAGCGGTTTATGCAAAAAAACTATATTTTTGACAAATAGGTTAAAATTTTGATGTACGAATTATTGAGCATTATAACGCTTTCATAAAAAAAGTAATAATTACACAACACTGTCCATTTATTTCAATGCAATCACAATTTTAATCTTGAATAAAAAATTTAACGTTGAGCCACGACTAGCAAGCTAATAGACACCTTAGAAGCAGTTCAATTTATTGGCTAGCTTAGTAATACGTGTTGGCATCATATTGATGACATGTTACGCTGAATACGATGAGTTTGTAATACTCTTTGTCTGAGAAAGTACGGTGTTCTGGAACAGCTGTTACATGTTTAAGTCTCACATGAATGTAAAAGTGACAATTTTTGTATGATAATAAACTTTAAGTTGGTGTGTACTAGATTCTGCACTATTAATTAAAACATAAATCTTGATTAAGTAAATACCACAATAATCAACTACTAAGATGTATGTTTGACATTATTTTGTTTTTTCAAAAACAGTTGTGTAATAAGGCGTTATGAATAACTTAATAAATTAGATACGCTCATAAGACTTTAATTTAAAAAAAAATCATAAATCTATGCCGCTATAAATAAACAAATGAATTGTTCGATAATTAATTTTAGTTAGTAACTTTTTTTTGCGTTATTAAATAATTTTATACATTAAAAAATAATAAAGTTTATTATAAAAAACTAAATTGTTGTGAGTATTAAGTCAAAAACAAAAAGTAGCTTTAAGAAAAATATAGATTGCTTCAAAATTTTGTCATAATTTTGATTCTTTGCAACTTGGCCTACGTGGACTCGCTCCTCCTCTGCTTAAAAATAAAGACGAAAGGAGGGGAAGTTAGGAAGGGGTTGACTGTTTTCATGGGCGTGACTTTTTTCCTATTCGATGGCCGAAAAATTTTGGTGGTGGGGAACATAACTCCGAAACCTTAGCCCTTAAATGTCCAGCGCTAGCACGACACTGTCTCACAGTGCGTCAGCTAGACAACACCTCAACCCAAAGTGACCACTTCAATAAGATATTATCTCTCTAGTTTGACATAGGAGCCCAGTGTTTAATCAGTGTTTATTAGTGAAAAGTGACCCGTAAAGTTTATAGTATCCAAACCTCCAGCTTTCAAAGAAAGTCAATTTCAGCTGTGCTGAGCTGAATAAAAGGAACTCTTGAAAGTCACTTCTTACGTCACAAGAGCCAACTTATTAAGTGAGTACTTGCTTAAGTCCTGTCTCTAACGAAAATAGATTCATTTTACTCTTGGCGAAATCATACTTGGTTTTTTATCATGGAGCGTACTTGTTTTATCAAAATAATTACAGAGTGGCAAATTTTTTAATTAAAAACTTTTATTAGCTTTATAATGCAAAGTAAGTAGATCATTTATTAAATTTTGTATTTTTATTTCATTTTTTTATCTTTCTTCTTTTTATTAATTTTTTTTAGTAAATTCAAATTAAACTTTGTCCTGTCTTTATTAAAGGAGTGAAGAATTTGTATAAAAACAGCGATGTCTTGATGTAACGTAACGTAATACTTGCAACCAAACTTTCCTGTAATAAGGATGACATTAAAAATGCACTCTTTTTAAATTAGTAATTTTTCAACTTTTAAACGTTTATTGCGACTTCAGCAGACCAAGTAGAGTTTTCACCTGGTTACGAGTTTCATTACAGCAATTACGAAACGTCTCTTATGCCTGGTGCTTGCCTTGACAATATTCTCTATCAATTATCAAAGACTCTATTTTTTTGCGATCCTTCTTACATAAAATTTTCTGAAAATATTATTGTCTTGCTATTTCGTTCATTTTATTATTTAGACACCTTAAATCTTTTTATTTATTTTTTAAAAAAAATCAAATTAAAAAATGCAAAAAAAAAAATAATTGTTCAAAACAGCTCTTAAAATTAGGAATAGAATTCATAAGCATTTGATTTCAAAATAATCTAAAAATTTAGCTTTATTATTAATGGTTGTTAAATTTCAGAGTTCAAAGTGCATATAAATTTTTACACTAATATTTTTTATTATTTACCATCAAGTTAAAACTTTTTTAATGCACTTTGTTTTATATCCGGTAAAAACTCACTATAACCCTTTTGTTTAATCAAAAAAACTTGTATCGAATACCACTACCTGTCTGAAAAAGTCTCTAAGATCGAAGCACGTTGGTACTCAACAACATATTTAATTCACAGTTAAAACTGTATTTTTTCATACTTTACCATGCAATATCGTGACAAATGTTTAAAAAAAGAAATAATAAAAAAGCGTCTTTTACAGGTATTATGACCACTCTGTTCAAGACTTAAAAACAAAATCAGTACTGTTGTACAAATTTTAAATCCTAGTTAAAAACATATTGAGATAAACATGTCATAGTCTTATTTTCAGAACTCCACGTAAAATACATTATTAAAATCATTTATTTAACTATGTGAATAATATATACACATACACATATATATATATATATATTTTCTTTATTTTTTTAGCTTAGAATGATTAAGTTATACTGTCTCGTGTTTTTTTTTGCCATTGTTCCATTTATACTGTCTTGTTCAACTAAAAGTATAGAAAATCATGTGCCTTTAATGATTGACGTACAAAAGCTGTATAAAACTACTAGTATAGGGATTGTATATAAAGGAAACGAAGGTGAGAAGCGTTAAGTCACTAATTGGAAAGGTGAATATTAAAAATTAATAATTTTCTTTTGAAACTACAGATATACATTCAGTAGTGAAAATTGTGCGAGAACTTTCACGTGAATTCATTTACTCGGTGGCCGTTGCCATCCCAGACCTTCCGGCAAAGTACCCAAAAATAAAAAATTACTCCAAAACGCTTTTCGTCGCGTTTATTAATACTGACGAGGATTTCAAGAAGTTCTCAAATTTCTCGAAAGGTAATAATTTATCACCTCACGTGTGGCTGCTTATATTGCAGCCACCTACTACTGAAGAGATTCATAGTATCTGTTTACACCCGAAAAAAAATTATCTACACTTGAATCTTGCAAGCGAAGTACTTGTCAAATGTGGTAATAGTTACGAGATTAAAGAATGGTACGCCGTCAGTCCCGAGGCTGGGATACGAGTTGAGGAGTTTCTGGAGTGGAAGAAAGGGACTGGGCTAATTGCAAAAGAAAGTCTAAATTTATTAGAGAGACGGAAAAACTTTACAGGTGCTTCGATTACAATATACACGAAGGTAAAAAATATGTTTGATTTAAATTTTGTTAAAAAAAAAAAAGAAAAATAATAATAATAATAATAATAATAATAATAACAACAACTACACTTCAAAAGATAATTTATTTTATGGTATTATTCGTAGCCTTCCACTTTTCATGCTCGAATGATTGAAGACCTAAAATCAAAGACAGGAATATCTGTCACGTATAAAGATGTCTCTCATATTACTAAGGACGACGATGAAACATCAAGTGATTCTACTAAATCATTAAATGACAGTAGCATCCTTGAAGGCACATTTGTATCACAAAAAAAACTAGATAAGAGGGATATTACGATTGAACTATCAGATGAACAAGATTTGTTTGTTTATAAATTACCAGATACCATGGACATCCCATGGCATGCTTATCTTGAGGTAAACAAATTTGTATTTCTAATTGTTATAATTTTGTGCATTTACAACGCTGAAAAATACTTGATTTTAAAAAGGTTTTCAACAAGAACATCTGGTTTTACTTAATTATAGTCATAATTATTTCATCAATATTATGTTCTATAATTATAACAATGAGTAATGATAGAAGAAGTTTTATACATAAGCTATCCGATGGTTTCTTAGTTACATGGAGGATTTTTTGTCATCAGGAATTTGAAGGTAAACTGTTGAAAAGACTCTTCTCTAGAACTCTAATATTCAACTTTTTTGATGAATTGGTAATATATTACATAAGATTTTTATAATTATTAAAAACTATTTTATGTCATACGATTAGGTTATGGTAGGGTTATTCCAATCGGGTCTGCTGTAGTAAGTTAATACTTAACTAAAGAAACGTTTAATATGTAAAAAGATAAATGGCATATTCATGATTTATTAATGCGTACGCATAAACTATTTGACAAGCAACACAATTTATGTGGCCCAGTAAATTGAAAGGACATTCGTAAATATTTAAATTCCGGAATTGTTGTAAACTATGTTAAGTATCGTTTTACTAATGTTACAACAAAAATTTTATTACGAAACGTTATTGCTTTCCTTAAAATGGTAAGAAAGGGCTACGTTGGAATTTTAGGTTTGTATGTATTTTAAAATTTTTTTATCATAACGACTTTTAAAATATAAATATGGTGGTATAAGAATGGGTAAAGAATACGTGTTTTTTGAATTCTCTCATACATCTTGTTCAAATGATGCTTTTAAACTAGAAAATAGAATTCTTCTACGAAAATCTAGTTTAAAAATAAACTGTTACAACAATAAGTGTCTACCAGCTAGATGTCCAAAAAGCTAAGAGGAAATTTGCTTACTCTAAACAGGCAAAATAAATTATTTTGCTTAAAAACTGCTTATGTAAGCCATAATGGAATAACTCTACTTATTTAGCTATTTCAGCGAACCCTATTTCCAAAACCTTAAAATCGAAATAGTTTTAAACACTGAATAATTATTAAGAATTGTAAATCGACTCCGCCTTTAATTCTAAAAAATTTTCAGATGTACGATTGAGTCCTATTTCATTAAAGGTTGCCAAGATATCGCTCTATCTGACATCATTTATCGTTATTTCGATGTATGCAGGCTGTTTCACCAGCTTTGCGACGGTGTCAATACCCACAATCCCATTCAATAATGCGACTGGTCTTCTCAAAGATGGAACTTATGAATTAATTGCTCTAAAAGGAGTTAACCTTTCAAAATATTTATTGGTAATTTTATTAACTTTAATTAATTATAAATTTTTTTAAAAATATTTAACAACTTGTTGTATAAATGTTTATTAGGACTTGAAAGATGATGTACATAAAAACTTAAGCTTGTTTGTAAGGAAAGATGGTAATTTACCAACAAATGAGACAGGTGCTTTAAGTCAGGTAAATACTTTACATATTCAAGTGTCTCATTATTATTAAAAAAAAAAACAAATGAAAAAATTATAAAGGAAATTGAAACAACAAACCAGGGGGTATTAATGGGCCATGGGACCCACGGTAAGAACGAAGTTCTTTAAACATGAGATGGGTATGGACACAATTTCTCAGGTAACAAGGGGGTCACCAGACCCACAAGAAGAACGAAGCTCTGTAAACGTTAGTACTGCATTCATGTTGTTTACTAAAATAAGAACTTAAAAAACGAATGAAAAAAAAACAAAACGATAAGTAGTATAGTACTCAAGATGGTTGAACTTCGTGAGTACTGTATTTATGCTCGACGTTCTCACGAAGTTCAGCCATCGTGAGTACTAAACTACTTGCTGTTTTTTTTTTTTTATTCGTTTTTCAAGTTTTTGTTCTAATAAACAACATAAATGCAGTACTCACGTTTACAGAGCTTCATTCTTCCTGTGGGTCTGGCGACTCCCTTGTTACCTGAGAAAGTGTGTCTATACCCATCTCATGTTTAAAGAACTTCGTTCTTACCGTGGGTCCCATGACCCAATAATACCCCCTGGTTTGTTGTTTTGATTTCCTTTATAATTTTTTCATTTGTTTTTTTTTCTTTTAATTTTTTGTTTTATTTTTTTCTTTATCTCTTGTTGTGCTCTTTTTTTTCATTTCTTGTTTTATTTTTTTTCATATCTCATTTTATTACATTTTTTTGATTTTTTTGTATTTCATTTATTTAATTTCTTTTTTTATTTTCATATTTTAACTTTTTTTTTCATCCCCTTCTTTATTTCATTTTTTTCCATTCAATTGTATTTATTCATGTCTTTTGTTATTTTAGTTTATGTTATATTTATATTTCATTTTATCAATTTAAAAAAAAGTTTTTTTTTCACTTATTTTTTTTATGATTTTATAGCCCATTTATACAACTTTTGCTTTAATTTTTATAATATTACTTAAAGACATTGTGCCATTATTAAATTATCAAATTAAGAATAAGTGCCCATAAAAACCATTAAAGTGATATGAAACTCGAAATATATTTATATAATGATTTTACATAATTTATTTATAATTGATTTAATGAATTACTTTATTTATGTAATTATGTGATAATGTAACATAATTTGTTTGTCGAATTCGAAATAAGCGCCTTTAAAAACCATTGAAACGTTCTTCAATTGATACGTTCTTCAACTCTATTCTACATGTTTATTTTTTTTTTTTCTTTTTTTTTTTTTTTTTAGAATTGTAAAAGACAAAAATTCAAAGTGAAAAAAAAACTATTGTGGGAAAAAAGAATTCAAACTTGTTTAAAAATTAATTGCTTGGCAGTGTGAGGGGGAATGGTGGGTAAAAGTGTGCAGAAAAGTACGAGATGGTTGGCAGATATACAAATAGTGGGGAGAGGGGAAGTGTATAGAGAACAGGTGACGAGATGGACGGGGTAAGGGGGGAAAGTTAAGAGGAATAGACCCTAGGTAAACCACTTTTGTTTCAAAAAAAAAAAAATCTGTCAGTTTTAGAATTCCAGTCCCCCGAGTAACGTGACATACAGAACTTTGTTCTAAAAATCTCGCAGTGCAATACCCCTGATGCTTAGAATAATATTGTTATATTTTGCCGTACAAAACGGTTTTTTACATTTAAGAAAAATTTTATACAAATTTCCTAATTCTGTAATTCTTCACTTAAGTTATTATTATAACAGTTATAACATTAATAATAATAATAATAATAATAATAATAATAATAATAATATCAATAACTGGCAGCCCCTTGTGTCGGCTTTGAGGCTAGTTGTAGTGCTCTTTTCCAACGTCTCCTGGTATAACGTCAAAGATGTTGGTGTCTAAAGCACCTATTTTATTTGCAGATTCAGTTGTTTTGGTGATCCTAGATGGGGAAATTGGTTAGTGATACTCGTTCAGTGGAGGCTGTCCCATTGGCTCGAGTTTTTTTTTTCTTCATAGCTGTTATAGGTTTGCCCAACGCAGACCTTGGAGAGGATTAGTGATTCCTGGTTGAATGCTTAGAGTCAAGAGGATAGTATAGGATTGTCGGTCACCGGGTTTTCCAGCCTTTCGAAGAACAACTCCGCAGGTGACGTTGTGCGTCTGCTAGTGAATGGCTGACTTGGTTTAATAGTGCCTGTCTTTAGTTAATATAGTCTTTCAGTCGAAGAATCACTTCCGGAAATGGTAATAAAAATGTATTTGTTGGCAAGGTAGTTTACACTTAGGTGGATTCTAAAAAAAAACCGATGAAATTGATGGTTAAGTAGGGAAAGTAAATACTTATAATGGGCCTAAAAAGCGCCAGTGGTGAAACTTTCAGGCTATTCTTTATTATTATTTCTAATGATGAAGGTCTGGCTACGGTTTGCTTGATTCTTACCCTAGGAGTCTCGATGTACAGAGACTGTGACGGAGGGAGGTAGGGAGGACCAAAGAATATCTCGACTCGTGTCATTCCCCGGATAACCAACCGCTCATCGTTAGACGGGAAGATGTGGGTAAGCGCGTTGGGGACGCGACGTACAAGCAGGTAGCCGTTGTGGATGCCCGTACCCCTCAGAGCTGTTTTCCCTTGCTTATATTTGTAGCCACAATTTTTCTAACTGCACCAGGTGGGATGGTGGGACTGCCACACAACTCTGAAAAGTTGGTACAGATTGTGCTCTGGCTAGATATGTCTCCTGGTATTGTGGCAGAGACGGCATCGGTTGGAATTAATTTTTTTTTTTAATTGCACTTGACGAGATTTAGGGAGAATGGATACCTAGGTCCCTTCCCCTCTAAAGAAGAGTGTCATCTGTAACCGGGATACCTAGCTGCAAGACTATCATCAGCATGCTTTGTACAGCTCGTTGAACTGCCAAAGTACAACTGCATCACCTTCGAGACGCTCCAGCGTATTATTACCACACTTATTTAATTATGTTAAAGGTAGCTTTGATTTTATGTCAACGCCACCTATCGGATTTTACTGAACTAAAGTGAAAAGTTGGCGTATTTTTGAGAAACTTTGAGCTCATTTATTGCCATTGTTATTAAATTTTTAAGGATAAAAACCATACTAAAACCATCTAGGAAGTATCATGAATCAGTGTCCAAAATTTTAGCAAAATCGGTTCAGTAGTTTTCGCGGTTAGCGATTACAACGGTTTTAACGACTTTGCTTTATATATTAGTAAGATATTAGTAAGATAACATGTATGCGTATTATTCTATACACTTGAAAAAACGTAGCTAAAATACTTTTGAATCAACAAATCTTAAAAGATCTCTTAGTTTGGGGACACAAAAGTGAGAAAACCCTACTGCTAGCCATCATGACCGAACTAGCTTTTTTAAAGAAAAACTATAGCCCATTTTTTTTGCACATAGATTTTAATTTTAAATAAAAAAGTATTTGAAATGTTACGAAAATACTTCTTATGGATATCAGACATACCTATCTCTACCATATCCCCACCTGTTACGAGTATTTAAGTTTTTAAATATATCTGATAAACCTGTTTAAAACTGATGATTTATTCTATAACATGTTTGTTGATGGTATTTGTGTTAGAAAAATGTCTATTATGTTTAGAGTATAAATTATTAAAAAATTCGTTTTTAATTCCAGGTATGCAATGAGAGAGTTGTTTTCTACATGATTGGATCTATTAAGAAACCAACTTCTTACAATTCCCTATGTAGAATCTTAGTTTTTCCACTTGGTACCATACGAAAATTTGCTATTAGTTTAAAAAAAGGAGATCCACTTCTTAGATTTTTAAACCATCAGTAAGTATCTTTAAAAAAATATTTATTGTCCAAAACTTATAATAATATTTTTTTTCAGCATTCAGAAATATAGAGAAAATGGTTTACTATTCCGGGAAAAAAAGTTATATCGGCCAAAGAAAGAAATAATAAAAGGAATTACATTCACACAATTAAGTATTACTGACGTCACCCCGTTGCTAGTATTATTAATTAGTGGATGTGTCATAAGCTTTATAATATTTTTATTCG
Organism: Copidosoma floridanum; assembly: GCF_036245765.1. NCBI lineage: Eukaryota > Metazoa > Arthropoda > Insecta > Hymenoptera > Encyrtidae > Copidosoma > Copidosoma floridanum. Next base: position 13,824,105 of record NW_028321888.1, read on the forward strand.
AAAAGTATCATAGGCGCTTAATATTATATTTAGTGAAAAAACCGTGCAAGAAATTGAAAAAAATTAGAAAAACTAAGAAGAATAATACTTTATACAACAATGGTAAAAAGTTTTCTGTATATTCTCAATATAGGGATGTGCAACCACGCCCTCCGTGGCCTTATACCCCGTAAGAGCAGCATTAGATGCAAGGAAAAAACGTACAAGATGCGTAAATGAACCATTAATCTGACTTATATGTTATTTATCACAAGAAAAGGAGTATAAGATTATTTTTAGAATATTTTTTGTAAAAAACGATTTAGTACACTAACTAATACTAATATCCGATTTTTTTAATTTAGAATTGTAACTCCAAACTCTATGTAAAATGCATATTATTGTTAAATTTTATAATATAATGAATCATGTGAAAAAATTGCAAGTCAGTAACTTTTTAATTTAATTTAAACAAAAAAAGCTAAGAACCCCAAAAATGTCTGGTTTTTGTACGAACATTAATTATGTTCCCATTTCTATGGCAATTAAATTTTTGGTACCACTTTAAGTACATAAAAAAATTAAAATGATTTTACTTTTTACTAGAAATAGAAACATTATATATCGTGAGATTTTTTAATTTTCATAGAATAAATAATTTATAATTTTTAATGTATAAATCACATATCCATGCATGGTAATTAAGTCAGTACTTTTGTTTGTGGTAACTTTCTTTAGATAACGGAATTACAGAAATAACATTAGATCTCACAGCAGGGAAGGGTTATAAGATCAGTAATTCATCTATATTATTTGACAAATATGTTTCTAACTTATATAATCTAATAAACAGCTAACAAAGATTTTTGACTATTATTTGTTGATTTTTTATTTTTATAAATAAGACCAGTACTATGAAGACTCCAACATATTGTGCTTATTTTTGTAGATAAGAAAAGATTTAAAATGAAAATACAAACACTTTATTCTTTTATTTTTTACATTTTTTTATTTCTTCTACTTATATACTAAATTTTTAAAAACTTGTGACATTTTTCAATTGTCTATACTTAGACATCTGCCTCGTTCCTTGAAAAAAAGCGAACATATAAGATGTCATCGGAGTGGAATCCTGCCTCAACTCTATCCAAATCACACTGATCTGGAGGGTCAAACATCAACGTGGTTTCGCCTAGTTGACTTTTCTTGGTACCCTGAACGAATATCGATTTACCTCTGACCTAAAAGATAAAAACATTGCTTTAACTGACAAGTATTAACAGGTTGATGAGAAATGTAGTAAAAAATTGTCTTTTAACTCCAGAAAAATTTGTTAAAATATCTTTGTATTATAATCAGATAACATAGAAAAATATTTTTGGGGCATAAACGTGCCAGCTTTGTTTCTTATCAAACAAATAGAAAAAATCGATCAGATTTTTTCTTCTAATCCTGCTTGTAACTTTTTTTGGGATATCGTATTGCAAAAATAGCTTGAGAGGATTTGTCAGTTATTTGATTATCTACCGAAGAGTGCTATTGTCGGACCATCTACCACCTATTTCTGGCAAAGTGATTGTGCAAACAAGTGTGAAAATGTTGTTTAAAATTCAAAGGTTTGCAACTTTATTAACATCTCTAATTTTTCAATGATTTTTATCTAACATTCAACAAGATGTCATGAAACGATTTATTACTTTAAAATTTAGCTTCTTTTAACCTTGCAGCATTACTGGATCAAAGTTTAAAAGTAAGTTCTATTAAAGATACGAAGAACTTTAATGTTGGGGAAAAAAGAACTTTTTTAATTATGACTTTAATGTTTTATATAGTTCAATTTGCAATACAAAATAATAATTACAACTCTGAAATCTTGTATTTCAGCAATTTGCAACCAATTTTACTTAATAGAGAACATTTTAGCATAATCAAAAACATAACAGTTGAAATTTAAACATATTTTTAATAATAGTTATCAGGAAATTAGTGTTTATTATGATTGCCTAAAAATTAATTCGCTGTTTAAACTCAAAAAAAATTCTACTTCTCCTACTACTACTACTGCAAAACATTTTTTGTTAATTTCATGCAAATTAATAGTTTTTATATACATTACCAATAAAAAAAAAAGTACTGAACATAAACACTGTGATGTGCTTAACATTTTTCGGACGATTATTTATCGGAATAATTGACGGAAAAGAACCTTTATTCAAGATGCTTTTCTGAACAGCGTATCTTTCTTGAGACCGTTACTTTCTGTTACCACTCTGTAGCCGCTTATTCTTGATATAATTTTAAAACGAATAACTTAGAAATGTTAGAAAGGATGCAGAGGAAAATTTATTTCCAAAAAAAAATTAAAATTGAGTGATTTTCTGTAAATACCGCACTGGTGAAAATTTTGCAAGTATAAATATGTAGCTGAATTTTTGTAAAACGCGTTGTTTTGCATATAAGACACGACCAATACACGAGACACTGAAAAAAGACACTAAAGAAAAAAGTGTTACTTGAATCGTAAATGAATTGAAAACGTAGGAATAGATCATCATCAATCAATTGGAAAGGTGCTCTGCGAGAATATGCTAGTTGCCTGTTTTTTTATAAAAAACATTTAAAAAAAAAAAATTTTATCAAGTAAATTGATTATTCATTTGATTTATATTAACACCAAAAACATTGATGTTTAATAAATAAAAATATTTGTGAAAAATGACTTACAAACTGTAAGATAAGATGAAGTAATTGATTTTACTATGTTCGGCCTGCTCACAGTAGAGTAGGTAAGAGCCGCGGTCACAAAATAGTATGACGCTGGGGGTTCCAAATCACTTTGGTAACTGTGACTTTTTTCTAAATTTTTTTATTTTAGAATCGGTTAAAAGAAAAAAAGATAAAATTTATAAACTTAAAAATCTGTGGCATCATGTAGTGGAGAGGAAACCGGAAGTAAGTCATGAGAGGCGTGGTGAAGGGGAGAATCAAGCAAAGTCCACTCCTGTTACGCTTTATATCAAGGTCAAGAAAAAATTCTTGCAAGCCAATGTAATTTAAATGAATGGAAGCACTTTTTTGGTTGACATGCATTACACATAACTCTCACATCCATCTAAGCTCAGGTGCCACGATCAAATAACCAGTAGAAAACTGGTGGAAAATTTGAATATTAAAATCAATAAATAAATAGGGAAAGCTAGCAAGAGATAGCAAGAGCAAGCGACCTATAAAAAATAGAGATAGCAACAGATAGCAAGAGCAAGCGACCTAAAAATAAACGTTCGAGAAGATTGAATGTAGGGAAGTGTGTTGGCACTCTTAGATGGCTGCGTTAATATGATTTTGCAATGCTCATGTGCACTCACTGGTAAAAAAACAAAATGGGGAATTATTTTGTTAAACGAATTCGAGTTTCACCTACACATAACACAAGACTTGATAGTTCTCGAAAATGATCAAGTTTTCTGATGTGAGAACTTCTTTAGGCGTTTCTTGGTTGAGGACCAAAACGGTAAAAACGTACGTTCACACATACATACGTACATATATATACTAGTGGGGCTTCGCTTCTCTGCGCTCTCCGCGTGCCAACCCCCTACTGTTCTAACTCAAAAGAAGAGCCCTTCAATTTTATCTGGTAGTGGGAAAAGGTTGATGCCCACAATTTTGTGAGGAAGTAAAGTTTTTAATCCACATTGTTAAGCATTAGTTACATATCAATCAGTAAATTTTCTCATCACGCAGAAGGTAGTATTGTGGTACGTTTAGAGTTTTTTTTAGAACTCTCCGTTATGTTTAAAGAAAAAAGTGATACATCATTTTTTTATTGATTAAATTTTCAACAACGAAAAGTTTTAATTACTCTAGTCACATGTAAAACCTACTTATATGAGACTATTATTAAATCTTTTTTTTCTAGGCGTACCAATATTTTGTCAATGTTTTGGACAGTAATTGCATCTGTATTACTAACAAAAGGTATGACCAGTCAAAGAACTTTCCGTTTACCTTTAGATTTAGATAATATCGATAGTGTATTTTTAGAATTTAAAAAAAAAAAAAAATTAAGGGAAGTTGATTTAAATATATGGGACGAGGCTTCCATGATTCCGAAAAAATCTCTAGAAATCGTTGATAGTACGTTAAGAGACTTGTGTAATACAAAACTCTGCTTTGGTAATAACTTATAGAATTAGGAGGAGATTTTTGACAAATCTTCCCAGTTATAAAAAATGGTAATAGAACCACGATAATAGAAGAAACTATTAAATTATCATTTTTATGGAAGTATTTCAAAATTTTAAGATTACAAAATGAAATTCGTTCTAGTGATAAAGACTTCTCAACATTGTTTTTAAGATTTGGAGAAGGGGACACAGAAACTATTAACATTCTTAAATCCTGGATAACAGATGATGTCTGTACTAAAATACTTAATATTAACAACAACTGTTTTGGTAATAATGTAATACTAACTTTACATAGTAAATATACTTTTTGCTTGAACAATAAAGTTTTAAGTAAATTAAATGGAGGGACAAAGACAAATCAGATGATAATATTTATAAAAATTTTCCCGTAAATGTTAAACAATATTCGTAAAGGCTTGCCACCTCATGAACTTCAATCAAAAATAGGTACAACGGTAATGTTAACTCGAAATTTGAGTATATCAGACGGATTATGTAACGCTACACGATTGCGAATTACTAAATTGTCTAAGTATAACACAGAAGGCAAAATAGTTACGGAAAAAAAAGTTGGTAATAAAGTTTTTCTTCCTAAAACTACATTATATATTGGAAATACTTCATTATTAATCTTTATTTTGTAAAGAAAACAATTCCCATTAGTCGTAGCATTTGCTATGACTATAAACAAGTCTCAATGTCAAAGTTTTGATAATGTAGGATAATACTTGAAAAAACCTCTTTTTTCTCATTGTCAAGTATACGTAGCTTTATCGAGATGCAAAAATAAAAATGGACATTTTTATTCAAATCGATAGAGAAAACATTTTAGATATTAAAAATATAGTTTGAAAAAAAATTTTTGATCATGAAATTAGTGTATCTTATAATAACAATATCATTTTAATATTCCAATATGTATGGACAAAATTTATCACTGAATATGACATCCCATCAATCTATATTATGTTGTAGCAATTGTACCAATTTGACCAATTTTAACATTAATTCGAAACAGAATAGGAATAGACCTAAGTCTTTCTCGTTTGAAAGGGTTTAATAAGTTGACACATAAAAGAAGTCATCTTAATGCGAAACTTTTACGGTTTGCAATAATGATAAACTAAATGTATTTAAAATATTTGTATGTATTGGTATTATTCATTCGTATATAAAATAATATAATACATACGCATAAAAAATTTACTTGTAGTTTATCAGAAATGCTAACAAAAAAAAGCTTAACGCCCCAAGATTTTTCTACTTACAAAGAAATGGAAATACAATCGATATAAATTGATTTTTCGTCGTATTGAGTTGCATAAATTTAATGGTTTTATATTATTTGTATGTATAAAGTCCATCTATTTACCTCCTGGGTGCTGTGAAAAAATTGATGAAAACAAAATATATTGTAAGAAACAAAACATGTTCTTATTGGTTAACATTCTTCACAAATAAACATTTTTACGGTACAAAAATATATATGACGTATTATTTTTATGATGTATTAAACTACATTTTTTTTAAAAGACTCTGAGTAAAACATGAATGACTTAATAATCTTAATATTTCCAATGTAAATGGTTTTATATGGTGGAACGTTGCTTGGAATGCCCCACACAGTCAACTATATAATATAACAGTTAACTTTGATATTCAATATATAATAATAATGATGATTTGCGCAATGACGCCCTATAACTCAACTATGACTTTAAATTTATCTTGACGATGAGATAAATCGTGTCGATAAGACAGTTTTGTTTTAAAGTAATTCAACATTGAAGCAGATTAAAAATAATAGACTAATCCAAATACGACACGTACACGTCTGTATACACATCAAGGTCCAAGGAATACGATAAATACGATGTCATCCACGGTCTCTAAATGAAGTGTGGCAGACGGCGGGGAGGGCGGTGGGGGTCACGAAAAAATGGGCAGGGGGCTGTGGGGAGTTTAGGAAAAAACTGCGATATGTGAAAATAAGGGAAAAAATGACCGGTTTTCACCTTATTTTATGGAGGGGCGGTGGGGGGCTGTGGGGGGTTGTGTGGAATGCCCCATCGAGATTACTATATAGTATAGGAAATATATATATATATATATATATATATATATTATATCTACAGTCAGCATTTAGTGTTTTGCATACTTCTATTGCCTACTCATAGTATGTTTCTGTGTGCAGTGTACACGTATATAATGTATACATGCACATTTTTATGTGTGTGTAACTAATGTACAGAATTATGGATGAAACCATGAAAGTGTACATGTATAATAACTGTTTGTATATGTACTTTCTACTATTACTGTGCAAGTGTGTACATGCTTGCCTGCGCGTATATGTATAGAATATAGTAGTTAATATTAATTCTATATTAATTTTTAATCATTACTATATTGTCTCTTTAATTAAGTACATTATTAGGTAATTTTTGCATGTATGGCAGATCGATGCAGATAGCCGGTATTGATTAAACGGGTTTTTATAATATGGTGTGATCTCCAAATGTGACGTAATACGCCATATTTTTAAAAGGAAGCAAAGTAGAACAATAATAACAAATTTCACACGTTCCTGAATGTGCAATAAATACCGTGCCACACGAAAAAAGAGGCGTTGAGTTATATCAAGACATAACCGTAAATTTCGGTGTTTTATGTTTCTCTACAAAATAGAGGTAGAAATCTTCGGGAAAAATTTTAGCATATTTGCGAATTGATTAAAAATATGTTGGACATATTTCTTGTTTTTTACCCAACAATAACCTTAAAAATCATTTTAAAAAGTTCCAAAGCCTTTTATACATGACAAAATTACAGGTAAAACATAAATATACCGCCATAAATCGTAAAAAAAACATATTAAATTTACATGTATTTATGAACCTTGTATTTTACAGTATACATGTGATTCCTAAATACATGCGCGAACTTCGTTATTACCGGGGGACTTAGAGTCTCACACGCTAGTTTTTGACACTTAAGCTAATGTAACATATATTACACAACATTAACTGTCTTCAGTGGAATAATTTGGCAAATGTAGTAGCCATCTTAACGCTAATAAAAAAAATTAACTAACATAACTCTTATAGGTATAGAGTAAGGCTATATACAGTTTTTTTGTAGTTATACTTTTATAGGCGCGTTCTGCCCTAGGGAGTAAATCAACGATTTCAGATTCGTGACCTTGAGAAAAAGTATAACAAAAGTTAATTTTGTTTGGTTCTTCCCCTTTTCCCCGCCCTTCTTGACGTACATCCAGTTCTCAGTTCTCCTATACCTTCTAATATTATCGCACCACACTGTAACACACATTTTAAATTTTGCTTATTTTTTTTTTTTTTACTGATCTCTCTAGATGAAAAAAAAAAAAAAAAAAAAAAAACCGTTTTTTAAAAGATGTAAATTCACGACCTTTCACAGACTGAGCAAGCTTCTGATCAACTCTGCTGTAAGTAGGCTCGATACTTGAAACCTGATTACTCCGTTTTTTCTCACATTTTGTAACTTCCAACAGTGTATAAAAAGATATTAATCTGAAAATTTTTTTTTATAAACCAAGGAATATTTTTTCCTCAAGGCACAACAAACTCCAGGTAAAAAATAATTGTGGCTTGAGGTTAAAATATGAAAAAGGGATAAATGAGGGTTACGGGGTTGTGTATTCCTTAAATATGTATAGTTTTATAGCGCACGGTGGCTCAGTCGGCTAGGTCGTAGATTGGCACGCGGGAGACCGTGGTTCGATTTCCGGCCATAGTACGACTTTTCCGGGCAAGTACCCCTGTGATTTCTTACATGTGCTTTTTCACCACGCAATGCTCCTCGAGGAGGGTTGAGGCGACCTTCTCGCAGCAAAAATTGCCTATTTCCCCCCTACCCCCCTTCCAGCAATGGGAGGCCTCCCATCCCTCTTTCCTTCTGTCTCCAAAGTGCTAAGTGCCTATAGCAGTGCCCTTACTAAAGGAGCCGGACGTAGAGCACTCTAATATATATGAAAAAAAAAAAAAAAAAAAATGTATAGTTTTGATAAAGCCTGAAATAAAAAAATAGAGTTGTTAATTTTTCCATAGCATAGGATCCCCAAGTTCATAATGCAAACAACATTTTTTCGCATTCTAAAAAACCAAAAGAAATTTAATTTAATTCTTGGATACTGTACAAGTTGTGAGACCTAATCTGGGCAGGCCCCTGATCTACTTTGCTGTAAGCGGGCCCGATAATTAAAACCTAACTACTTCATTTTTTCTTACAGTTCGTAATTTATTTTTGATGTAAATCCTCATTTTTTGTGTATTTATTTATTTAGTTTCATTAGACATAAAATAGACAAGTTATTTAATAAAATAAACTTTTTTTGGTACATGTTTTTTTCAAAAATTCAGAAAAAAGTATATAAATCAGCAGAACAGCTTTTATATGTATTAATAAACATTTATTTATGTATGATTAATATGTTACTTTTAAGATTAATGTATTTATTATTGTTTGTACATTTTAACATTTTCCAGAATTTTTATATAAAAAAAAAAGAACTTCCGTACTGTATAAATACAGTAATTCTTGTTTATTGCGTTTTCTTCTTTGACAAGTTTTTCTCTGTAATTGAGAACAAAAGTCAGGAAGGTGGGAGAAGCGTGAATATAGGCAACAACGCTGAAAATAATTATTTTTTATTATACTGCGCCGAAAAAAGGACCTTTCGTCCCGCTTTGCAGGACCAAAATCCGTTCTCTCGACGCAGAATTGATGAAAATTAGAATACACACCACGTTCGGAGGTTATAAAATGTCCTAGATTTCACGTTATCAACCCTCAGCTCTGTCTCGGGCGTTAACTTACATATAATCTTCGACATTTTTAACCTTCCTTAATAGGTGCGTAATATTTTATTTCTTATATAGAATGAGTTTACATACGAGCTTTTACGCATACTTGACCTCTTTTTTTTTGTTTTATTAAAAGAAAAAAAAAGAGTTATAGATCCACTTGAAAATGAATCGGATTTATTTAAAAGTAATTTTTCACACAAACAAAACTTCCGAGGTTTATACAGATTTAAAAAAAATAATTTTATAAGATTTTTTCATAAGGGTACATGTTAAATAGCAAAATTTTAAAAGTAAACATGTGAAAGATGGTATGATTGATCGATCTGCAATTTTTTTTGGGCATTTCTTATGGTATTTTGAGTATACTTTTAATACTTCAATTATATTTGTCTAAAATCCTATGTGTGATGAACATCCTAAAGAAACATTATTCACTGGCATTTACTACCTTGCTATCAAAGAAAGTGGTACTACATGATGGTTTGTCTTATTTTCTGAGTTACAGTAATATTTTAGATACTAAAAATGAATTAGGAATAAGTATGTGAGCATATATGATAAATGTGAGCGTGACGTTACAAATGTAATCAGCGTAGGCAGTAGAAAGTAGTTTCGAAATCAACGGAAGATTCGATGAAATCCTACAGTCTTGTACTGGCTAGTCTCTATATTCTTTATATTGTATTGTGCGATAATATGTTGTTTATAATGTCAACTTATTAAGTATTAAAATATTAATTATAACCATACTCAATCAACACAGGTATACTTATTTATACGATATTTGCACCACCATTGTTTACAATAAAGTTTCGTAAAAGGTATACTTATATTTATAATCATATTATCTGCCACATGATTCTACAGAAAAAAAACTTGTAACTTGAGTACCCAAGCACTCACTGTCCACTGATTTTTTTCTATACAAGTACTAAGTATATGTAGTCATACATGGAATCTTAATAAACGAGCGCGCAGTGGCTCAGTCGGCCAGGTTGTGGAATGGATCAAGGCCCGTGCGACTTTTCAGGCAAGGACCTCTGTGATTTTTCGGCACGACTGATACTCAGGAGTGCTTTATATTATTGCCAGAGCGAAAAGTGTAAGTACTTTTAAAACTTATTGTTTTTGTGTAAAAAAATGTTTTAGTTAAGAAAAAATTGCGATCGTGGACCTCAGCGTCAGGGGTGTATGTATATATGTATGGGCGTAATCAAGTTTTTTGATTAACTTATGCAGTCTTTATTGGATTAGGCTGAAATTTAACAAATAGCTTCGTCTTTTATGTCTTACGTGATGGCTTAAGATCCGTAAGGTTTTCTCTTTTGAAAAAAAATGGCAGTCGTTTTGAGATGGTATTTTCAGTAAAAAAAAAATAGTTTTTTAACTATAACTTCAAAACATGATATTTTTGAGATTCAATGTAAACCACAAAACTGTAGCTATATTTTAAATACAACTTTTTTGTATTCCAAATTTTCGTCCAGGATGTAACCCAAACATTCTGTGAGCCAAAAAGTGCTTCAAAATCACAAAAACGTAGTTTTTTCTTATTTAAATTATTTGTTGTGTACTTTAAATTATGATATTGAACGAAAAAGTTGTGGATTATATTGAAATACAACTTTTTTGCGTAAAACATATTTACCTAGGATGTACCACACGAGGTAACACTTACGTTACAAGGGCCGAAAGTGCTTGTTAAATGAAGAAAAAGTCGTTTTCCCGTATCCAAATTTTTTGTTTTGCACAAGAGGTAATACATTAATCTTGATGGTTGAAGGTCTCGTCAAAATACAACTTTTTTGTATCATCACATTTAGTGATGATGTTAAATTTGGGCTATAAATCATAAAAATGCCAAAAAATTGCAGAGTTATCGTTTTCCTCCACCTAACTTACTTATATTTTTTTTTATTAACATTTCAGATTATGAAATGACCGTTAAACTCATAGATCTTAAAAAGTATAACTTTTTTGTAACGAAAACTTATATCTGTAGAATATAATTAACGCCATAAATCGCAAGGATCAATCTCTGAAGGTATACTTAATTAAATATATTAATTAATTTTTAGAAAAAATAATTAATTTTGATTGTTCAACAAATCCGTTAAGAAATTCTAAGAAATGAATTTTTTTTCAGAAAAATTATGAAATTTATAAAAAAAACTACCTTTAAAAAAAAAGTATAAAGTTATGCAAGTTTGAGGTTATTGTCTCTGAAGGTAGTCATATTCAATTATAATAAGTAATTTTTGAAAAAGAAGAATTTTGATCATACAACCAATCCCCTGAAAAATTCTAAGAAATGAATTTTTATCAGAAAAGTTATGAAATCTATAAAAAAAACTACCTTTGAAAAAAAGTATAAAGTTATGCAAGTTTGCGGTTATTGTCTCTGAAGGTGTTTATAATTAATTATAAAAAATTAATTGCAAATATAAAACGTAATTAATTATAATGTTAATTAAAAAAAATTATAACACCTATAAGGCAAGAACGAATTCTGTTTTTTCAATTTAAATGAAGAAATTTTTAATATCATCTAAGCAGGAGAAAGCAGTGACATCTAAAATTAATAGACAAATTTGAAGATAAATCAAATTAAAATATTTCAGTATACAACAAAATAACTATCACATAATTGATTTTTTATTAAAAAAACTTTCTTCACGAAAAAAACTCAAAAGATTAAAGACAGCAAAACAAATTTTTTTAAAAAATTGTATTTTTCGTTTTTAAACAAAATGATGAAATGCGAGAAATATTTTTTGCACGTATATTTTATAACTTTCTAAGACCGAAAACCATATTATTTGTATACATTCTGTATACTAATAATACAGTTTTTGGCCTTAGGAAGTAATAAAATCAACAAAAAAATTCAAGTTTTTCTTTTGTAATTAGTAGTAATTTAATTGAATATAATACAATCATAAAAAATTTATTTCCGAGATGAAAAATAATTGGTTATAATATATATTTAAAAAATTATAAATCCCATAAATTAAGAATGAATTCAGTCTTTTCAATTGCAATACAGATATTTTTAATACCATCTTTGGCTTTAGAAAGCAGTGAAATCCAAAATTAATAGACAAATTTGAAGATAAATCAAATTCAAATATTTCAGAATATAACAAAATAATTTATTTTTTAACAAAAAAAATTTCTTCACGAATAACTGAACAGATTAAAGAAAGCAAAACATTTTTTACGTACACTGTATTACCGTTTTTAAATGAAATGATGAAATGCGAGAATTTTTTTTTGCATACATACATTCCGTATACTAATAATACAGTTTTTGGTCTTGGGAAGTAATAAAATCAACAAAAAAAATTCAAGTTTTTCTTTTGTAACTAGAAGTAATTTAATTGAATATAATCAACCACTGGAATAACACGGTTATATCTAACATTACTCGTGAAGGATATTATATTGAATAATATAGTACGTATTACATAACTTGCCGGGACTGATTTTTGAGTTTTTTAATGAACAATCAATACCAAGTTTTTACGGATAACAGAATGTATAAAACAATTTTTTCGTATATTTCTAATTAGTTGATTATGAAGTCAATAGTTAATCACCAACCAAGAAAAAAATATTTTATTTAAATGTTATAATAAGTTATTTCAATTTGCTCCTCAAGCTTGCGTTTCGTTGAATGTACAAAAGAACAAATTCTTTGTAAAAAAACAAATAGAAAAGTAAAAATTTAATTTGTACCCTGGTAGACAATTGACCATTTTGTGAGCATTTACAAAACGTTTTTTCTAGCCTTTTTCCAGAATTTTATATTTTGACAAAATAGCTGTAAAATGCTGGAAAAAGGTTGGAAAAAACATTATTTAAATTTTGAAAAAATGGTCGATTTCTATCAGGGTACGCACTTTTTTTTTGTCCATTTATTTTACGAATTATTGATTGACTTATAAGCACCATTGAAATGTTATTTAAAATTTTTTTTAAAATTGTTATGATTTATCAAAAAAATTATTAATAAACGAATTTATACTAAATGCACACTTAAAGATACTTTATAAAATTAATAAACTAATTAATGATGAATTGTTATACAAAAAATTATCTATTACTGTTAATATGTAACATCTAGAACTCGAAAATCAGTCCTGGCAAGTTATGTAATACGTACTGTATTATTCAATATAATATCATTCACGAGTAATGTTAGATATAACCGTGTTATTCCAGTGGTTTATTATATTCAATAAAATCACTACTAGTTACAAAAGAAAAACTTGAATTTTTTTTGTTGATTTCATTACTTCCCAAGACCAAAAACTGTATTATAAGCATACGGAATGTATGTATGCAAAAAAAAATTTTCGCATTTCATCATTTCATTTAAAAACGGAAATACAGTGTACGTAAAAAATGTTTTGCTTTCTTTAATCTGTTCAGTTATTCGTGAAGAAATTTTTTATGTTAAAAAATATATTATTTTGTTATATTCTGAAATATCTGAATTTGATTTATCTTCAAATTTGTCTATTAATTTTGGATTTCACTGCTTTCTAATGCCAAAGATGCTATTAAAAATATCTGTATTGCAATTGAAAAAACTGAATTTATTCTTGACTTATGGGATTAATAATTTTTTAAATATATATTATAATTAATTATTTTTTATCTCGGAAATAAATTTTTTATGATTGTATTATATTCAATTAAATTACTACTTATTACAAAAGAAAAACTTGAATTTTTCTGTTGATTTCATTACTTCCTAAGACCAAAAACTGTATTATCAGTATACAGAATGTATACAAATAATATGGTTTTCGGTCTTAGAAAGTTATAAAATATACGTGCAAAGAATATTTCTCGCATTTCATCATTTTGCTTAAAAACGAAAAATACAATTTACTTAAAAATATTTTTTTTGCTGTCTTTAATCTTTTTAGTTTTTTTCGTGAAGAAAGTTTTTTTAATAAAAAATCAATTATGTGATATTTATTTTGTCATATACTAAAATATTTTAATTTGATTCATTTTAAATTTGTCTATTAATTTTAGATTTCACTACTTTCTCCTGCTAAGATGATATTAAAAATTTCTTCATTTAAATTGAAAAAACAGAATTCGTTCTTGCCTTACAGGTGTTATAATTTTTTTTAATTAATATTATAATTAATTATGTTTTACATTTGCAATTAATTTTTTATAATTGATTATAAATACCTTCAGAGACAATAATCTCAAACTTGCATAACTTTATACTTTTTTTTAAAGGTAGTTTTTTTTATATTATAATTAACGCCATAAATCGCAAGAATCGATAAAATACTAGCTTTTTCAGAATAAATACAAATAAGATCGATAATTATTGTGTTCTAAGGCTTTTTTTTCTCTCCATCATGTAGGAATATGTACATTTTTTTACCAACCCTACACAAAACAGTACCAATTTTTTATACAGTGTGGTAAAAACAGTAATATATTCCCTCGTATCAGTCAGTCGTGCCTTAAATGCAAAAATGCAGTTTTTGCATAAGCTGAGCCGCTTGTTCACATGTTTTTTTTTACCACGGAATGCTCCTTGAGGAGCGTTGAGGCAACCTTCTCGCAGCAAAAATTGCCTTACGTCTTCCTACCCCCCTCCAGTAATGAAAGGCCTCTTATCCGTTTCCTTATTCCTTTCCCAATCCCTAAATGTCCACAGTAGTAACTTCATCAAAGAACCAGTTTTGTGCTAGCTCTAGTTGGATACGCACCAGATGCGAACCCTATTTTCCCTACCGAGAGCACACCCAACCCTCAAAGTAGCCCAGGATAACAAAATTAGTTTTATATAATCTTAACAGTACCGATAAAGAGAGAATCGAATAATTAACAAAGTATTCTCAGCTATTTTTGCAATGTGATGACCCAAAAAAAATTATAAATGAAATTCGAAGAAATAAATTGGTCAATTTTAACTAATTATTAAATAATAAAAAACGCTATAACGGTTACGCCATAATATTATTTTTTTTTTTGCGTGTTTCTATCATAATAGGAAAAATTTTAACTATTTATGTCGCAGTCACACAAATTTCTTATTGAACATTTTTTGTGATTTCATTCACCTGCCTGTTAGTTTTTTGATGACATCAACTTCAGGCACATTGATCACACTCTATTATAAGAGATTCGACGGTTTAATATTTTTTCTACTCCGAAAAAAAAAAACATCCTTTGAGTCTGTTTGATTTCAATTTTATAATACTACATGCAATACAAAAAATTCTTTAAACATAAGTAAACAGAAAGACGAAAAAAAATTTTCGATACTTACAAAGACCTTAATTGTCTCCTTGTCAAATTCCGTGCAATCAAACTCCTTCCGATAAGACTCCTATTACAAAAACACAATTTTTTTAAATTTTTAAGAAAAATCTTATACAAGTTGATGTTTGTAACTGCAGTTTTCGAATGACCATACCTCGTTACTTGTAGGTAACGGGCGAGAATCTTTGCTGTGTTTTAGATCTAACTGCCTCGACTCTTCAGAAGAGTTGCTAAGAGACAAGGTTGAACGAGCCTCACGGCCAGAGTCAATATAGCCATACTCTCTACGCTCTTCTTCGACTCTGTAATGATACGCCAACCTCTCTTTTTCCACCTCATCATCGGACATTTTGCTACAACTACTACTATATAACTGCGTAGGTGCTAGATGACAAGTCTCACGAGCAACTGACGAACAACATAATGGCTTCTAGTTTGCTGCTGTACGCGTAGCGTTCATGACATCACTAACGTTTATAATTGATACCTGTTATCTTGCCTACTCAAAATTACCGTGGTTCACTTTGTTAATGACACCTGCTAGTGTGAGCTTAGGTATGTTCTTTGTTCTAGAAAAATGTCTAGTAAAACTGTCTCCTTATTTTTGCTGTTGAACAAAACTTCTTTTTTTCAAGACAAAGACTTAAACGACCTTACTAGATTTCATACCTTTAATAATTACTGTTGAAAAATCTGTTGGTAACAAACTAACATGGAATTACTTACATAGAGATCAATAGAAAAGTTATAAAAGTAATATAACAGATACTTCTTCAATGGACGTACATTAACTCGATTCTCTAAAGATAATTTTGCGAGAGTCTAGAAGGAGCTATGTCTCCTTGGTGAAAGACATCAATGTCAAAAGTGTTTGTATAGTACGTGAAAAAAAAACAAAGAAAAAAATGTAACTCCACCCTTAAGTGGAGCTTGGTAAGTGATTGCTTCGATTGAATTTATTCTCCAAGTCCACGTTCATGACAAACGATGAGTCGTTATTTATCTGGAGAATGACCCGAAGATGAAACATTTTTTTGGTCAGCGGCATTTCTCCCTCCAGCACGGTCCCCGTACACGCAGACTCCGAGGGTAAGAGTCAAGCTAACCACAAGTCAGCTTTTGATCATCAAGAATAACAATAAGGAATATCTGAAAAGTTTACCACAAATGTTTTTCAGAGCCATTATAAGTATTGACTTTATCTGTTTAACCCTGAAAATTTCCTATTTAACCATTAATCTCATCGGTTCTTTTAGAAGCCACCTAGGGTTGAACTTTCTTGCTTACAATATAGTACATCATATTACAAAAGACAAAGCTTGATGATCAGCTTGCGGGGGTAAAGTTTCTCCCCAAGGTAAAACCAAGTTAACCGCTGGAGCAGGTTATGAAGTGACGTTCTGTGTGATCCCTACCATTTTTTTAATTAGTTTGGCTGAAATTTCGTGGTTCATGAGCCATCACATAGTAGTTAGCTTAAGTATTAAGTATGGGGATAGGTTATATTTGGGGCAGAACAACATAATTTTATTAAAAATCCTTTAAATTTTAATAGTTACTATTATTTTAAAAATATTTTTGTAAATCAATAGCATTTAAATATATACAAGTTAATATAATTATTCATTGGACTCCTGGGCATTGTCTGCTGCAGAACTCATATGTTTGATTTTTATAATATTTTCCAATAGTCACTTGATTCTATATTCAGACTAAGATTAGAAATTTACTACGTAGCATATTACCGAGAGAGATGGCATGCGTCACACGACAAATTTATAGTCATACCAGAGTTGGACGCGTGCTTTTCACTTAAAATTTTTCTAACAGTCTGAAAAAAATAAATAAATGCAGCATAAGTAAGTACTTAATACTTATGCACTACTGATGCTCTCTCTCTATTTCTTTCTTAAGTAAAGTAGGGAACAGGCAATTTTTTCTTCTGACCCCTCTATACGCGATGTAGGTGTCACGTCGATACGAAAGAAACAATGGCTTTTTTTTTCATACACTGCCACCAAAACTTGAATTTTTGGATGAGGTAGTAAGAAAATTTATTTTTACTACCGTTTCCCGCAACGATTCGTCGACTAAAAGACTATGTATAGCAAGCCACTATTAAACCAAGTCAGTCATTAACTGGCAGATCTCACGAGTTCGTTGCATGGCTAGGAACCCCCGCAAACGATGACCCTATATTATTCTCTTAACTCTAAGTATTCAATCGGGAACCACCAATTTGCGCTTTCAGGTCTGAACTGGGCGAATGCAACAGCTATAGAGGGAAAACAAACGTGAGGAAACGGCTCAGTCTCCAACGGGCTAGCATCATAAACCAATTTTCCCACCTTAGATCACCAAAACGACTAAGTCTGCAAAAGAAATAAATTGTAGACACCAACGTTTTTGGCGTAATACCAGGAGATGTTGGAAAACAGATTTATAACTAGCTCCAACACTTCAGACGTTATAGTTTTTCTCCCAATCAGTGTAGTGCTACGATAACAGGCCATAAAAGATCATCCTGAGGTATCCAGACAGTTATAGTTGCTGTAAGCTTCAGTCAAGAAAGAGTTCTAGAGGAAAAATTGCAAATCTACGGCTGTTAAGGACTAACGATTTTTTTATGGAATAAGGAACGCACAGATTTTTTCAAAATAATTATATTTTTTTACTTTTTCAGCTCATTATTTTGCCAAATTAACTGAATGGATTCCAAAGAAATATGCTTCTTATAAGAAGATTCTTTTTTCTGAGAGGTGCAGGAAAAGATGTAAAATTTTGAACTAAAAACGTTTCACAATATATGTCAACACACTACGGTCTTTCATTTAGTGAGTCTCAGGCAAAGCCGAGACCAGTGGGCCGCTAGTATAGTATAGTTATTGTCAGTATTTTCAGTTCTGCCGTTAGGTACTAACAATTATCTTTAAAAAATCTTTAAAATCACTAAATCTCAATCGATTTAGTTCTTTCATTATACGCTTATCCCCTCTTTTATAAGGCACTATACTTATACGTTCGTTAAATAGCCATATGTTTTTTACGTCTTATCTCGAAATAAAATACATCTTGCTGCAAGACAGTAAACACTGAACATTGATTCTTGCAAGCTAATGACTCATCACTTTCAACATTGACTGCTTCCATCCAATGAGAGAGCAATGCTTTATTTTTGTTTCCAAACTAGTTTTTTTTATTCAAAAAACAGTTTTTCATAATGCTGTGATGATTACTAATTCAATTATTTTGTCGATTTTTAAGGAGATTGTGTGCAAATGTTTGTCACGATAAAAATTAAGCTTTTCTAAGACTTCCAGTATAAAACTACTAGTGAAAAAGTTAACTATTCTACCTGCATACTTACAAAAAAAAACAATTCACAATATTCAGTCAATCAAAGAACTTCAAAAAAAACCCTTCGTCTACTTAAAATAATTAACATCATAAAAAATAAACTGTCACGAAGTAGTCACGACTGAACGCATAGAATGACTCGAATGAAGCTGTGTTTTCCCGATACTAAAGCATGGCAGTTTTTTTTTTTACTATCAATTTTTTTTATTTGTACACTATATTAGGTCTCGAATGTATGGCACACATAACTTTTATTTAGGATATGTCTCATTGTAGAGAAAACACGGTTAAAGCAATATTATACATATATATGGAGGATTTACAAAACGAGTGTGAAGAACTGCAGTTGTCATAGCTTCTGTTTTAGTACGGGTTCGTTAGTAAGGCATATCTCATGTTAGTGGAAAAAATTAAAAGACCTTCCGATTTTTTGTTCCGTTTACATTTTTTTTTTTTTTTAGCAAGTGAGCTCTACAAATTTCTTATAGCGCAAATTAGATCGAATCTGATTTCTTAACATTTAAGTATATATCTACATTTCTCTACTAAATGCTTATTTTCTATGAACTGTATGTGACAATATCTCTCTGTAGTAAACATATTGAAATATCACAATTGCAAGATCAATTGTTTTTATATTATCAATAGATACATAGTTTGAACACTCATGAATGAAACATTAGAAGAGACAAAAAATATTGAAAACTTGTTGGTGTGGGGAAAAAAAGGCGCTTCGTACAGCTCGTGTAAGCGTAAGTAGGGTAGGAAAAAAAAGCTCGTGAGTCGAAGTAGATTATCCATCAAGTTTGGAGAGTAAGAGCAATAGTACTTTATACAGTGGTATTGATACTGAAAATCTGTGGCGTATATGTTGGCTTATTTCGTGGAACATTTTTTTGCAGTACGCAGAGGGATTAATAGAAGTAAATTTAAGAGAGAAGAAAATATCATAACTTTTTTCGTTTTTATCTAACAACAGTGCGAAAATCGTGTTTTATTAAATTAAGAACGTCATCTGGCAGCATTTTTAACTATGTTATCCATTGGATTGAAACTGTTTTTTCTTCCAACTCATACCATGTTTCAATTACATTATAATTTCTTTGATTTAAGTAAAGCTTTTGACTATCACGATTTGTCATTTGAAAAAATATTCTAAGAGAATAAACCTTCCTTAAACAAAATTACTGTTTTTTTTACAACCTATAAATAGATGAGACTTTTTTAAAAGTTATATTTTCATCAGATGCATAATATAGAGCTACTTTATTGCAGCTAGAAAAAATAACTTAAAATTTATACCCTTAATTGAACTTCTACAAATATCGTAAAGTAGCACATCTACACGTATAACTTTATATTAAGATTGATATGAAATAAATTTTTATCCTTTGCTTTCGTAAAATAAAAAATTTAAAATAACGAATCATGTCTTTGTTACAAGGCATGTTGTGCATTTAATGACATATAAAACGATAAAGAGGCTTATGACGAGAAAATCGTAGAACTATGTTAAATATTTCTTGCCATTTCTTATACGTCACAATCAACTTCTAAATATTTAGAACAATACAGTTTTAACCTATTTGAAAGAAGTACCCAGAGAGAGAGAGAGAGAGAGAGAGAGAGAGAGAGAGAGAGAGAGAGAGAGAGAGAGAGAGAGAGAGAGAGAGAGAGAGAGAATCTCAAACAATGCATCCGTTTTTGCATTGCATAAATAATTGTATTAAAACTGAAATCGTATTACAGTATTCAAAAACTATCAAATTATTTAGAGAATACGAAATATTCACACCAATAACAGTTTAATAATATTATTAGTTTGAAGTTCTATCCATTATTTTAAGCTTGAAGTTTATATTAAATTTTAATATTTGTATTTTTTGTTATTAGAAAAACGGCCATGTGCTTATGGAAACATTACAACATTGACGTTAAATATAAAAAGCACACGAACCTTGCAATTTTTTATTCACACTAAAAGCAAGCCTTCGATCAATGAAATAATAAACTTACTAGCGGGTCAGTGTCTAATTCAAAAAACAATTTATAAAAAAAGAACGTGAAACAAAACACGCACAGAACATGTACCAATAATTGTAAATATATCATAAGCAGAGCTTCGTGGGCGAGGTGAGTTTTCTTACACGCCGCAACTCTATAATGGTGTTTGTTCTTTGTTGTATGCCAGGAAACAAAGATGAACCATCAGAAATTTCCGATGTAAGAAGGGATTGTTTCAATGTTCAAAGAAACCTTTATAAAAGTGTAGGGTAGATAATAATTGTATATATGTTCCCAACCACTAGGTTTAAGGGGATAGGTGCATTGGGAAAAAGTCCTGTATATTGAAACAACTTATATCTTGACATGTTGTACTGTATTGTCCAAACGCTACCACTTTTTTCAAATGTCAGAGGCTATAGTTGAAAAAGAGTTATTGATGATATATTTACATCAGTCAATCGAATAAACATTAAAACTAATGTCTTTATGCGTTCTGCATTTGGAAATATTGAAAGATGCTCAGTCCAAATTATTGGGCAAGATCCATCAAATCAGCAACTTTTAATACTTAATAATCAGCAACTCTTAATAAACGTCTCAGATATTCGGAGTATTTTTGTCCTTTAAAGTAGAACTTAGGGTATTACAAAGTAATTATAAATGATGGGTCAAGCATTCAAAAAGTGTTTTTACGAAAACTTTGGATCAAGATCATGTTGTTTTATGTATGCAGACTAACTTACTGCTCATTTATACGTGGGTCATTTTATCGAAAACGGTTTATTTCGTATCTCAGTCGTTTCTTACATTGTATAAAAAGATATCGATCTGAATTTTTTTTTTTTAAATCAAGGAATATTTTTCCCTGGAGGCACAACAGAATCTAGATCATGAAAAAGTGTGTCTTGAGATTAAGATACGAAAAAGGGGTAAATGAGGGTTACGGGGTCGGGTTCCACTCAAAACTGTATAGTTATGATAAAGCCTGTAATGAAAATAACGAGTTGTTAATTTTCCTATGGCATCGGATACCCAAGTTCATAATGCAAACAATATTCTTTCGCATTTTAAAGAATCTTTAGAAATTATCTAAAAGTCTTGAATGCTGCTTAAGTTGTGGGACCTAATCATGTTAAATTCAACACTTCAACAAAAAATGTTCTCACAAATGCGAATGCACCTAAATTAAGCTGTTTTAATTAAAAGTTTTTGTATTTTACGGATAAACAAGATATTGCAGTAAATTTTCTGATGTTGCTATCTCAATACACCAGTGCTACAGGCTCGCGAATTCGTTGATTTAGTTTTATCAGTACACAAAAAAGGACTTGAAAGGTTAGAGAATATCATGTCACTTTGTGAGTAGTCGAGGGACTTAGAAAATATACAAAGGGTTGGAAAATAGCTGTTTTTTAAACGATACAAGTGCAGAGGCAAAGTTTAATGTAACAGTAATTTAATGTAACGTTTTCTTTTTGCTTAGAGCCCATGACACTACCCTGTAAAGCTTCGTATCTTCATTTAATGATGTTTAATGTTAAGACTTGGATAGAGCTTGCAAAACGTGGATATTTGGGGTATAGTCTATAGGATTCCGGGCTTGAGTAGAGAGACTCAGAGCAAATGCAGATTGCATAGAATTGCCTTTATTGTAGAACAGAATTATTACAAACGAGACACGGCTCAAAGGGCTGTGGGCACGTGTCGTAGCTTAAGACTATACAAAAGGAACTAACTATATTATAGTACAAAAAGAAGGCTTGTAGCCATGTAAAATGTAACACTGCACAAGTAGTAGTGGTATAGGCGCTACAGCTGTGGACGCGAGTGAGAGAGAGCTAGCCTGCACCGATGCAGAAGATGGTTTTTGGGGCTAGCTGTTGCTTCCTGCGCGAGCGGCCTGTTTGGGCGCAAGGTGTCGAAGGCGTTCTGGACGGTGCTACCACATCTGTTCTCCTCTTAGAGACCAACGCGGGTAGCGCTGCGAACAAGACGTGTCTTGCTGGGATGTTGGCCTAGGGGCGGCCTGGGTGTCAATTTCTGCAAGGCTGGTAGCTGGCAGGGGTGGAGAGATGGCGGGCTGGGCCGTTGCAGCTTGTAAAGGAGGTTGCGGAGCCTGTTCCATATCCGAAGCTTCCAAGTAGGCTGGTCTTAGCTGGTTTGTTGAGACTGTTTTCTCTGTCGACGTTGATTACATAGGTGTAGTCGTCGTTGCGGCGAATTACCCGGTAGGGGCCTTTGTAGGGCGGCTTAAGGGGTTTCCCAGAAGCTGGTACGGGCCTGATGCTCTCGAACAACTGACAGAGGCTATTTATAACGGCTTACGAGTTTGCCTGTGCAGTGGCAGTTGTTAAGAACTCTCCAGGGATGCGAAACGTGGTGCCGATTAGCATCTCTGAGGGTGAAGCTTGCAGGTCCTCCTTAAAGCTGGTGCGCAAACCTAGCATCACCATTGGCGGGGCACCTAGCCAGGACTGTGTGCAGCACCTTTAAGCGGCTTTAAGGGTGCGATGAAACCTTTCAATCATACCATTGGACAGGGGGCAGTTGTTTTGCCAGCTGGGTGTGACAGTTCGTGAACGATGTCAAAAGCTTTGCGGCGCAGGGGAGCTGGCAAGTAGGGCCTGGCAGTGTTGTTGTTTACCTCGCAGTTGATTAAGTGTCCGTCGATATTAATAAATTGGAGCGTGAGGCACGAGCTGTCGAGGCTTGTCAGTTCGTCATCTGCGGTCTGTGCTTCTGCAATGGTTGCCGCGTCGAGCAGGCTCGGCATGGAGATGGTTTCTGTGGCTGGGTTTAAAGCGTTGACGACTGGCGGAGTACGATGGGCAGAGGCTGCAGGGTTGCTCTGGATAGCTGAAACAGACGGGCCGTTGGTTGGTGTTGCCAGAGCGTCGTTGGGTCGAGACAGGGTGTCTGCGACGACGTTTTCTTCATCTCGTGCATGGACAAACACGGTGTTGTGCCACAGGATGTGCTCTAGATGACGTGCCTGTCTTGGCGAAGCTATTGTCCGAGCACTGAGAGGCGGCGTAGATTAGCGGCTCATGGTCCGTGTCAACGACGCAATTTTGGCCTTCCAGAATTCTGTTAAAGTCTTTAACGGCTCCATAGACGGCAAGAAGTTCGCGATCATACGTGCTGTAGCGTTTTTGCGTGTTGTCCAGCTTATGTGAGTAAAACCTTAGGGGTCACCAGGAACCATCAGCCTGCTGCTGCTCTAGGACTCCACCGATGGCGACGTCTGAAGCGTCAGTCCTTAGTGCCAAGGGCGCTTTTGATTCGAGGAACGTTGTGCAAGCGGCTTGAGTAATGCACTGTTTGCAACGTTCGAAGGCTTGTTCTGCTTCTGATGTCCAGTTGTTTCTTGTAAATATAAGAAACAATGTGGAAAAAAGTGCATTTGCATAAAAATAGTAATCAAAGATTATCGTTTAAATATCGTAGCAAGAAAAATCGTGCAAGTATAAACATATGGCTAAATTCATTAAAAATACTTTGTCTTGCATGCACGGCACGACCAATCTACAAAGCACCAGCAAAAAAAAAGTATTACTTGAACGAAAGGACTGAATTTTAATAGTACTCCGTAACTTACTCCGTACTTAAAAAAAAACGGTATCTTAAAACCCCGAAAATAGAGCATAAGACAGTTAAAATCGTTAATAGTAACATTGTGAATATTAATTTCAAAAATTTTCTGTACACAGACGAGAATCATATTAGTGAAAGCAACAGTGATGACTTTCCCAAATCAAAAAAACGAAAAATGTAAAATATCGTTTGCTATTTGTACATGCATTTCACATAATATGACGAAAGTTCAGATGTTTTGGTTTTAAATGTATGTAATTAAATCAAAAATCTTTTTAAAAAAATGTAGTGAATGATCATAATATGGTTTTGTGTAACGATATGAGTTTTGTATTTAGCGAGCAGACGACCAAATGCATAGTACGTCAAAGTTTTCAGGTATATATATATATATATATTTTTTTTTTTTTTTTTTTTTATAGTAATCGTTAATGAACGTAACAATTACTAACTCAAATCAATAACAAGAATTATTCTACAGAAATGAAACAAATTGTTTCAGGTTAGGAGACAGTTGAAAATAAATTGTTATCATCACAAACTCTTTATAGTTAACGTTAAAAACACGTTACAGAAGTTGCTTTTTTTCCAATTCGTATAAATATTTACTTTATTAAGTGCAATGCGTTGCATACCAGTAAAAAGTACTATATATTTGAAAATATCAACAATTTATTAATGTTGAAAAATTGAATTTTCTCAAAAATTGGGGTTACAATTAAAAAAAAAAAATTGTTTTTTCCACCACATTAAAATTCTAAGCGTCCTCAATGACATTCCGTTCTTAGATTTGTTTCAGCCATTCTGTAGGAATAAAAATTCATACAAGAGGGGTTCAGTTCTTAATTTTGAAGAATTTTTAATTAAAGAATCTTAAAATACATAATTTTGCCAAACTGAAGCTTTAAATAGCAATTTTCGAACTTTTTCGCTCTATAACTGCGCGAAAAATAGGTTTTCTATTGTCTTACTAGCAGCAATCAAAAGATAATCAAATAAAGATCAAATTATTTTGAGCTATTTTGACACTGTGATGAAAACATAAAATTATAAATAAAATTCAGCATATAATTTAGTCAATTTTTACTACTTGTTAAATAAGAAAAAAAGCTGGTGTATTTATGCCCCAAAAAAAAATTTTTATGTGTCATAATTATAGTTAAGACACTACAAAGTGGTAACAGAAAGTAACGGTCTCAAGAAAGATACGCTGTTCAGAAAAGCATCTTGAATAAAGGTTCTTTTCCGTCAATTATTCCGATAAATAATCGTCCGAAAAATGTTAAGCACATCACAGTGTTTATGTTCAGTACTTTTTTTTTTATTGGTAATGTATATAAAAACTATTAATTTGCATGAAATTAACAAAAAATGTTTTGCAGTAGTAGTAGTAGGAGAAGTAGAATTTTTTTTGAGTTTAAACAGCGAATTAATTTTTAGGCAATCATAATAAACACTAATTTCCTGATAACTATTATTAAAAATATGTTTAAATTTCAACTGTTATGTTTTTGATTATGCTAAAATGTTCTCTATTAAGTAAAATTGGTTGCAAATTGCTGAAATACAAGATTTTAGAGTTGTAATCATTATTTTGTATTGCAAATTGAACTATATAAAACATTAAAGTCATAATTAAAAAAGTTCTTTTTTCCCCAACATTAAAGTTCTTCGTATCTTTAATAGAACTTACTTTTAAACTTTGATCCAGTAATGCTGCAAGGTTAAAAGAAGCTAAATTTTAAAGTAATAAATCGTTTCATGACATCTTGTTGAATGTTAGATAAAAATCATTGAAAAATTAGAGATGTTAATAAAGTTGCAAACCTTTGAATTTTAAACAACATTTTCACACTTGTTTGCACAATCACTTTGCCAGAAATAGGTGGTAGATGGTCCGACAATAGCACTCTTCGGTAGATAATCAAATAACTGACAAATCCTCTCAAGCTATTTTTGCAATACGATATCCCAAAAAAAGTTACAAGCAGGATTAGAAGAAAAAATCTGATCGATTTTTTCTATTTGTTTGATAAGAAACAAAGCTGGCACGTTTATGCCCCAAAAATATTTTTCTATGTTATCTGATTATAATACAAAGATATTTTAACAAATTTTTCTGGAGTTAAAAGACAATTTTTTACTACATTTCTCATCAACCTGTTGATACTTGTCAGTTAAAGCAATGTTTTTATCTTTTAGGTCAGAGGTAAATCGATATTCGTTCAGGGTACCAAGAAAAGTCAACTAGGCGAAACCACGTTGATGTTTGACCCTCCAGATCAGTGTGATTTGGATAGAGTTGAGGCAGGATTCCACTCCGATGACATCTTATATGTTCGCTTTTTTTCAAGGAACGAGGCAGATGTCTAAGTATAGACAATTGAAAAATGTCACAAGTTTTTAAAAATTTAGTATATAAGTAGAAGAAATGAAAAAATGTAAAAAATAAAAGAATAAAGTGTTTGTATTTTCATTTTAAATCTTTTCTTATCTACAAAAATAAGCACAATATGTTGGAGTCTTCATAGTACTGGTCTTATTTATAAAAATAAAAAATCAACAAATAATAGTCAAAAATCTTTGTTAGCTGTTTATTAGATTATATAAGTTAGAAACATATTTGTCAAATAATATAGATGAATTACTGATCTTATAACCCTTCCCTGCTGTGAGATCTAATGTTATTTCTGTAATTCCGTTATCTAAAGAAAGTTACCACAAACAAAAGTACTGACTTAATTACCATGCATGGATATGTGATTTATACATTAAAAATTATAAATTATTTATTCTATGAAAATTAAAAAATCTCACGATATATAATGTTTCTATTTCTAGTAAAAAGTAAAATCATTTTAATTTTTTTATGTACTTAAAGTGGTACCAAAAATTTAATTGCCATAGAAATGGGAACATAATTAATGTTCGTACAAAAACCAGACATTTTTGGGGTTCTTAGCTTTTTTTGTTTAAATTAAATTAAAAAGTTACTGACTTGCAATTTTTTCACATGATTCATTATATTATAAAATTTAACAATAATATGCATTTTACATAGAGTTTGGAGTTACAATTCTAAATTAAAAAAATCGGATATTAGTATTAGTTAGTGTACTAAATCGTTTTTTACAAAAAATATTCTAAAAATAATCTTATACTCCTTTTCTTGTGATAAATAACATATAAGTCAGATTAATGGTTCATTTACGCATCTTGTACGTTTTTTCCTTGCATCTAATGCTGCTCTTACGGGGTATAAGGCCACGGAGGGCGTGGTTGCACATCCCTATATTGAGAATATACAGAAAACTTTTTACCATTGTTGTATAAAGTATTATTCTTCTTAGTTTTTCTAATTTTTTTCAATTTCTTGCACGGTTTTTTCACTAAATATAATATTAAGCGCCTATGATACTTTTCGAATAAAAATATTATAAAGCTTATGACACATCCACTAATTAATAATACTAGCAACGGGGTGACGTCAGTAATACTTAATTGTGTGAATGTAATTCCTTTTATTATTTCTTTCTTTGGCCGATATAACTTTTTTTCCCGGAATAGTAAACCATTTTCTCTATATTTCTGAATGCTGAAAAAAAATATTATTATAAGTTTTGGACAATAAATATTTTTTTAAAGATACTTACTGATGGTTTAAAAATCTAAGAAGTGGATCTCCTTTTTTTAAACTAATAGCAAATTTTCGTATGGTACCAAGTGGAAAAACTAAGATTCTACATAGGGAATTGTAAGAAGTTGGTTTCTTAATAGATCCAATCATGTAGAAAACAACTCTCTCATTGCATACCTGGAATTAAAAACGAATTTTTTAATAATTTATACTCTAAACATAATAGACATTTTTCTAACACAAATACCATCAACAAACATGTTATAGAATAAATCATCAGTTTTAAACAGGTTTATCAGATATATTTAAAAACTTAAATACTCGTAACAGGTGGGGATATGGTAGAGATAGGTATGTCTGATATCCATAAGAAGTATTTTCGTAACATTTCAAATACTTTTTTATTTAAAATTAAAATCTATGTGCAAAAAAAATGGGCTATAGTTTTTCTTTAAAAAAGCTAGTTCGGTCATGATGGCTAGCAGTAGGGTTTTCTCACTTTTGTGTCCCCAAACTAAGAGATCTTTTAAGATTTGTTGATTCAAAAGTATTTTAGCTACGTTTTTTCAAGTGTATAGAATAATACGCATACATGTTATCTTACTAATATCTTACTAATATATAAAGCAAAGTCGTTAAAACCGTTGTAATCGCTAACCGCGAAAACTACTGAACCGATTTTGCTAAAATTTTGGACACTGATTCATGATACTTCCTAGATGGTTTTAGTATGGTTTTTATCCTTAAAAATTTAATAACAATGGCAATAAATGAGCTCAAAGTTTCTCAAAAATACGCCAACTTTTCACTTTAGTTCAGTAAAATCCGATAGGTGGCGTTGACATAAAATCAAAGCTACCTTTAACATAATTAAATAAGTGTGGTAATAATACGCTGGAGCGTCTCGAAGGTGATGCAGTTGTACTTTGGCAGTTCAACGAGCTGTACAAAGCATGCTGATGATAGTCTTGCAGCTAGGTATCCCGGTTACAGATGACACTCTTCTTTAGAGGGGAAGGGACCTAGGTATCCATTCTCCCTAAATCTCGTCAAGTGCAATTAAAAAAAAAAATTAATTCCAACCGATGCCGTCTCTGCCACAATACCAGGAGACATATCTAGCCAGAGCACAATCTGTACCAACTTTTCAGAGTTGTGTGGCAGTCCCACCATCCCACCTGGTGCAGTTAGAAAAATTGTGGCTACAAATATAAGCAAGGGAAAACAGCTCTGAGGGGCACGGGCATCCACAACGGCTACCTGCTTGTACGTCGCGTCCCCAACGCGCTTACCCACATCTTCCCGTCTAACGATGAGCGGTTGGTTATCCGGGGAATGACATGAGTCGAGATATTCTTTGGTCCTCCCTACCTCCCTCCGTCACAGTCTCTGTACATCGAGACTCCTAGGGTAAGAATCAAGCAAACCGTAGCCAGACCTTCATCATTAGAAATAATAATAAAGAATAGCCTGAAAGTTTCACCACTGGCGCTTTTTAGGCCCATTATAAGTATTTACTTTCCCTACTTAACCATCAATTTCATCGGTTTTTTTTTAGAATCCACCTAAGTGTAAACTACCTTGCCAACAAATACATTTTTATTACCATTTCCGGAAGTGATTCTTCGACTGAAAAACTATATTAACTAAAGACAGGCACTATTAAACCAAGTCAGCCATTCACTAGCAGACGCACAACGTCACCTGCGGAGTTGTTCTTCGAAAGGCTGGAAAACCCGGTGACCGACAATCCTATACTATCCTCTTGACTCTAAGCATTCAACCAGGAATCACTAATCCTCTCCAAGGTCTGCGTTGGGCAAACCTATAACAGCTATGAAGAAAAAAAAAACTCGAGCCAATGGGACAGCCTCCACTGAACGAGTATCACTAACCAATTTCCCCATCTAGGATCACCAAAACAACTGAATCTGCAAATAAAATAGGTGCTTTAGACACCAACATCTTTGACGTTATACCAGGAGACGTTGGAAAAGAGCACTACAACTAGCCTCAAAGCCGACACAAGGGGCTGCCAGTTATTGATATTATTATTATTATTATTATTATTATTATTATTATTATTAATGTTATAACTGTTATAATAATAACTTAAGTGAAGAATTACAGAATTAGGAAATTTGTATAAAATTTTTCTTAAATGTAAAAAACCGTTTTGTACGGCAAAATATAACAATATTATTCTAAGCATCAGGGGTATTGCACTGCGAGATTTTTAGAACAAAGTTATTTATGTCACGTTACTCGGGGGACTGGAATTCTAAAACTGACAGATTTTTTTTTTTTTGAAACGAAAGTGGTTTACCTAGGGTCTATTCCTCTTAACTTTCCCCCCTTACCCCGTCCATCTCGTCACCTGTTCTCTATACACTTCCCCTCTCCCCACTATTTGTATATCTGCCAACCATCTCGTACTTTTCTGCACACTTTTACCCACCATTCCCCCTCACACTGCCAAGCAATTAATTTTTGAACAAGTTTGAATTCTATTTTCCCACAATAGTTTTTTCTTCACTTTGAATTTTTGTCTTTTACAATTCTAAAAAAAAAAAAAAAAGAAAAAAAAAAATAAACATGTAGAATAGAGTTGAAGAACGTATCAATTAAAGAACGTTTCAATGGTTTTTAAAGGCGCTTATTTCGAATTCGACAAACAAATTATGTTACATTATCACATAATTACATAAATAAAGTAATTCATTAAATCAATTATAAATAAATTATGTAAAATCATTATATAAATATATTTCGAGTTTCATATCACTTTAATGGTTTTTATGGGCACTTATTCTTAATTTGATAATTTAATAATGGCACAATGTCTTTAAGTAATATTATAAAAATTAAAGCAAAAGTTGTATAAATGGGCTATAAAATCATAAAAAAAATAAGTGAAAAAAAAACTTTTTTTTAAATTGATAAAATGAAATATAAATATAACATAAACTAAAATAACAAAAGACATGAATAAATACAATTGAATGGAAAAAAATGAAATAAAGAAGGGGATGAAAAAAAAAGTTAAAATATGAAAATAAAAAAAGAAATTAAATAAATGAAATACAAAAAAATCAAAAAAATGTAATAAAATGAGATATGAAAAAAAATAAAACAAGAAATGAAAAAAAAGAGCACAACAAGAGATAAAGAAAAAAATAAAACAAAAAATTAAAAGAAAAAAAAACAAATGAAAAAATTATAAAGGAAATCAAAACAACAAACCAGGGGGTATTATTGGGTCATGGGACCCACGGTAAGAACGAAGTTCTTTAAACATGAGATGGGTATAGACACACTTTCTCAGGTAACAAGGGAGTCGCCAGACCCACAGGAAGAATGAAGCTCTGTAAACGTGAGTACTGCATTTATGTTGTTTATTAGAACAAAAACTTGAAAAACGAATAAAAAAAAAAAAACAGCAAGTAGTTTAGTACTCACGATGGCTGAACTTCGTGAGAACGTCGAGCATAAATACAGTACTCACGAAGTTCAACCATCTTGAGTACTATACTACTTATCGTTTTGTTTTTTTTTCATTCGTTTTTTAAGTTCTTATTTTAGTAAACAACATGAATGCAGTACTAACGTTTACAGAGCTTCGTTCTTCTTGTGGGTCTGGTGACCCCCTTGTTACCTGAGAAATTGTGTCCATACCCATCTCATGTTTAAAGAACTTCGTTCTTACCGTGGGTCCCATGGCCCATTAATACCCCCTGGTTTGTTGTTTCAATTTCCTTTATAATTTTTTCATTTGTTTTTTTTTTTAATAATAATGAGACACTTGAATATGTAAAGTATTTACCTGACTTAAAGCACCTGTCTCATTTGTTGGTAAATTACCATCTTTCCTTACAAACAAGCTTAAGTTTTTATGTACATCATCTTTCAAGTCCTAATAAACATTTATACAACAAGTTGTTAAATATTTTTAAAAAAATTTATAATTAATTAAAGTTAATAAAATTACCAATAAATATTTTGAAAGGTTAACTCCTTTTAGAGCAATTAATTCATAAGTTCCATCTTTGAGAAGACCAGTCGCATTATTGAATGGGATTGTGGGTATTGACACCGTCGCAAAGCTGGTGAAACAGCCTGCATACATCGAAATAACGATAAATGATGTCAGATAGAGCGATATCTTGGCAACCTTTAATGAAATAGGACTCAATCGTACATCTGAAAATTTTTTAGAATTAAAGGCGGAGTCGATTTACAATTCTTAATAATTATTCAGTGTTTAAAACTATTTCGATTTTAAGGTTTTGGAAATAGGGTTCGCTGAAATAGCTAAATAAGTAGAGTTATTCCATTATGGCTTACATAAGCAGTTTTTAAGCAAAATAATTTATTTTGCCTGTTTAGAGTAAGCAAATTTCCTCTTAGCTTTTTGGACATCTAGCTGGTAGACACTAATTGTTGTAACAGTTTATTTTTAAACTAGATTTTCGTAGAAGAATTCTATTTTCTAGTTTAAAAGCATCATTTGAACAAGATGTATGAGAGAATTCAAAAAACACGTATTCTTTACCCATTCTTATACCACCATATTTATATTTTAAAAGTCGTTATGATAAAAAAATTTTAAAATACATACAAACCTAAAATTCCAACGTAGCCCTTTCTTACCATTTTAAGGAAAGCAATAACGTTTCGTAATAAAATTTTTGTTGTAACATTAGTAAAACGATACTTAACATAGTTTACAACAATTCCGGAATTTAAATATTTACGAATGTCCTTTCAATTTACTGGGCCACATAAATTGTGTTGCTTGTCAAATAGTTTATGCGTACGCATTAATAAATCATGAATATGCCATTTATCTTTTTACATATTAAACGTTTCTTTAGTTAAGTATTAACTTACTACAGCAGACCCGATTGGAATAACCCTACCATAACCTAATCGTAGGACATAAAATAGTTTTTAATAATTATAAAAATCTTATGTAATATATTACCAATTCATCAAAAAAGTTGAATATTAGAGTTCTAGAGAAGAGTCTTTTCAACAGTTTACCTTCAAATTCCTGATGACAAAAAATCCTCCATGTAACTAAGAAACCATCGGATAGCTTATGTATAAAACTTCTTCTATCATTACTCATTGTTATAATTATAGAACATAATATTGATGAAATAATTATGACTATAATTAAGTAAAACCAGATGTTCTTGTTGAAAACCTTTTTAAAATCAAGTATTTTTCAGCGTTGTAAATGCACAAAATTATAACAATTAGAAATACAAATTTGTTTACCTCAAGATAAGCATGCCATGGGATGTCCATGGTATCTGGTAATTTATAAACAAACAAATCTTGTTCATCTGATAGTTCAATCGTAATATCCCTCTTATCTAGTTTTTTTTGTGATACAAATGTGCCTTCAAGGATGCTACTGTCATTTAATGATTTAGTAGAATCACTTGATGTTTCATCGTCGTCCTTAGTAATATGAGAGACATCTTTATACGTGACAGATATTCCTGTCTTTGATTTTAGGTCTTCAATCATTCGAGCATGAAAAGTGGAAGGCTACGAATAATACCATAAAATAAATTATCTTTTGAAGTGTAGTTGTTGTTATTATTATTATTATTATTATTATTATTATTATTATTATTATTTTTCTTTTTTTTTTTAACAAAATTTAAATCAAACATATTTTTTACCTTCGTGTATATTGTAATCGAAGCACCTGTAAAGTTTTTCCGTCTCTCTAATAAATTTAGACTTTCTTTTGCAATTAGCCCAGTCCCTTTCTTCCACTCCAGAAACTCCTCAACTCGTATCCCAGCCGCGGGACTGACGGCGTACCATTCTTTAATCTCGTAACTATTACCACATTTGACAAGTACTTCGCTTGCAAGATTCAAGTGTAGATAATTTTTTTTCGGGTGTAAACAGATACTATGAATCTCTTCAGTAGTAGGTGGCTGCAATATAAGCAGCCACACGTGAGGTGATAAATTATTACCTTTCGAGAAATTTGAGAACTTCTTGAAATCCTCGTCAGTATTAATAAACGCGACGAAAAGCGTTTTGGAGTAATTTTTTATTTTTGGGTACTTTGCCGGAAGGTCTGGGATGGCAACGGCCACCGAGTAAATGAATTCACGTGAAAGTTCTCGCACAATTTTCACTACTGAATGTATATCTGTAGTTTCAAAAGAAAATTATTAATTTTTAATATTCACCTTTCCAATTAGTGACTTAACGCTTCTCACCTTCGTTTCCTTTATATACAATCCCTATACTAGTAGTTTTATACAGCTTTTGTACGTCAATCATTAAAGGCACATGATTTTCTATACTTTTAGTTGAACAAGACAGTATAAATGGAACAATGGCAAAAAAAAACACGAGACAGTATAACTTAATCATTCTAAGCTAAAAAAATAAAGAAAATATATATATATATATATATGTGTATGTGTATATATTATTCACATAGTTAAATAAATGATTTTAATAATGTATTTTACGTGGAGTTCTGAAAATAAGACTATGACATGTTTATCTCAATATGTTTTTAACTAGGATTTAAAATTTGTACAACAGTACTGATTTTGTTTTTAAGTCTTGAACAGAGTGGTCATAATACCTGTAAAAGACGCTTTTTTATTATTTCTTTTTTTAAACATTTGTCACGATATTGCATGGTAAAGTATGAAAAAATACAGTTTTAACTGTGAATTAAATATGTTGTTGAGTACCAACGTGCTTCGATCTTAGAGACTTTTTCAGACAGGTAGTGGTATTCGATACAAGTTTTTTTGATTAAACAAAAGGGTTATAGTGAGTTTTTACCGGATATAAAACAAAGTGCATTAAAAAAGTTTTAACTTGATGGTAAATAATAAAAAATATTAGTGTAAAAATTTATATGCACTTTGAACTCTGAAATTTAACAACCATTAATAATAAAGCTAAATTTTTAGATTATTTTGAAATCAAATGCTTATGAATTCTATTCCTAATTTTAAGAGCTGTTTTGAACAATTATTTTTTTTTTTGCATTTTTTAATTTGATTTTTTTTAAAAAATAAATAAAAAGATTTAAGGTGTCTAAATAATAAAATGAACGAAATAGCAAGACAATAATATTTTCAGAAAATTTTATGTAAGATGGATCGCAAAAAAATAGAGTCTTTGATAATTGATAGAGAATATTGTCAAGGCAAGCACCAGGCATAAGAGACGTTTCGTAATTGCTGTAATGAAACTCGTAACCAGGTGAAAACTCTACTTGGTCTGCTGAAGTCGCAATAAACGTTTAAAAGTTGAAAAATTACTAATTTAAAAAGAGTGCATTTTTAATGTCATCCTTATTACAGGAAAGTTTGGTTGCAAGTATTACGTTACGTTACATCAAGACATCGCTGTTTTTATACAAATTCTTCACTCCTTTAATAAAGACAGGACAAAGTTTAATTTGAATTTACTAAAAAAAATTAATAAAAAGAAGAAAGATAAAAAAATGAAATAAAAATACAAAATTTAATAAATGATCTACTTACTTTGCATTATAAAGCTAATAAAAGTTTTTAATTAAAAAATTTGCCACTCTGTAATTATTTTGATAAAACAAGTACGCTCCATGATAAAAAACCAAGTATGATTTTGCCAAGAGTAAAATAAATCTATTTTCGTTAGAGACAGGACTTAAGCAAGTACTCACTTAATAAGTTGGCTCTTGTGACGTAAGAAGTGACTTTCAAGAGTTCCTTTTATTCAGCTCAGCACAGCTGAAATTGACTTTCTTTGAAAGCTGGAGGTTTGGATACTATAAACTTTACGGGTCACTTTTCACTAATAAACACTGATTAAACACTGGGCTCCTATGTCAAACTAGAGAGATAATATCTTATTGAAGTGG
This sequence comes from Copidosoma floridanum, assembly GCF_036245765.1. NCBI lineage: Eukaryota > Metazoa > Arthropoda > Insecta > Hymenoptera > Encyrtidae > Copidosoma > Copidosoma floridanum. The sequence continues at coordinate 13,859,922 of NW_028321888.1, forward strand.
TCACTTTGGGTTGAGGTGTTGTCTAGCTGACGCACTGTGAGACAGTGTCGTGCTAGCGCTGGACATTTAAGGGCTAAGGTTTCGGAGTTATGTTCCCCACCACCAAAATTTTTCGGCCATCGAATAGGAAAAAAGTCACGCCCATGAAAACAGTCAACCCCTTCCTAACTTCCCCTCCTTTCGTCTTTATTTTTAAGCAGAGGAGGAGCGAGTCCACGTAGGCCAAGTTGCAAAGAATCAAAATTATGACAAAATTTTGAAGCAATCTATATTTTTCTTAAAGCTACTTTTTGTTTTTGACTTAATACTCACAACAATTTAGTTTTTTATAATAAACTTTATTATTTTTTAATGTATAAAATTATTTAATAACGCAAAAAAAAGTTACTAACTAAAATTAATTATCGAACAATTCACTTGTTTATTTATAGCGGCATAGATTTATGATTTTTTTTTAAATTAAAGTCTTATGAGCGTATCTAATTTATTAAGTTATTCATAACGCCTTATTACACAACTGTTTTTGAAAAAACAAAATAATGTCAAACATACATCTTAGTAGTTGATTATTGTGGTATTTACTTAATCAAGATTTATGTTTTAATTAATAGTGCAGAATCTAGTACACACCAACTTAAAGTTTATTATCATACAAAAATTGTCACTTTTACATTCATGTGAGACTTAAACATGTAACAGCTGTTCCAGAACACCGTACTTTCTCAGACAAAGAGTATTACAAACTCATCGTATTCAGCGTAACATGTCATCAATATGATGCCAACACGTATTACTAAGCTAGCCAATAAATTGAACTGCTTCTAAGGTGTCTATTAGCTTGCTAGTCGTGGCTCAACGTTAAATTTTTTATTCAAGATTAAAATTGTGATTGCATTGAAATAAATGGACAGTGTTGTGTAATTATTACTTTTTTTAAGAAAGCGTTATAATGCTCAATAATTCGTACATCAAAATTTTAACCTATTTGTCAAAAATATAGTTTTTTTGCATAAACCGCTATTGAAACAAGTTACACCAGATGTTGTAACTTTTGAGTTTTTCTTTTAATATTTTTAAAGCAAAAATTCAAATGTTATTGATACATTGAATACTACTTTTGTGTTGTGTAACTTAAGTCTTTTTTAAATAATATCTTAGGGCATTCCAAAATATATGACAGAAATATTTCTTTTTGCTCGACCTCTATCTAATGTGAACTGTGATATCTTTGTATTTTGGTTTATGATAAATGCAAAAATTGAAGCAAACTCGTACCCCAGTATTAGTAATATCTCGAAACCTCTAACTGTTGTTTTCTTCCTTATTGACTGTGAATTCAATATTATAATGGAGGCTGTTGATAATTTTGACCAATATTGGCAATTGTCTTTGTAAGCCTTAAAAAATATTTTTAAAAATTGTCTAAATATTCGTGTCAGCATGATAGATTGTGGCTTGATTGATGATCCAATATGTTATTATGAAAGTTTATGTAAAATCTTCTGCTAAAAGTAAGCTAAGTAGGTTAGACATCTTTAAATCGTTTTTTGAAACGATATACTATTATTTTATCCAAAATAGTTTTGCTTAAGTAGCACAATAAATTCTTCGTAGTGTCATTTCTCATACATACGTCAGTTTTTTTTTTACTTAAAACTCTTTAATAATTCTATGTTTCTTGTAGATTGAAAAAACTAGACAACGAATTCTTAACTTCGGAAAAAAATCATGTTACTATTCTCACTGATTTGAATGTTTGAAATTTTTTAAATTTAAGCTTATAAACTTTAAATACTGTATGTACATAAAAATTTCGTGCTGTTGCTTACAATATGAATTAATTTGGGACTTTTTTAAGAAGGAGCGTTAATAAGCAACACTATTGGTCTAATATGATATAAGTCCATGGGATTTGATAAACTAATATAGTTTAGAACGTTGCGAATTGACGAGTATGACTGAAAAATATGGCAGTCTTTTAAAAATAAGACTATTTTTGTATACTTGAATTATGACTTACTGAAATTCGTCAATTGGATTGTTAGATAAAATGTGAAAAATATCTGTACATTTCTTTATTTAGCTACTATAGTCGGTTTTTTTGCTCTCGTTATAATAATGATGTTTCTCCTTAATTCTTTTTTATGCTTAAAGCTAGACTTCGATATAAACTATTGGGTATTATTCGGTTTGTTCGTAAACTCATAGAATTAGAACTAAATTTTTTTCATAATAGTATTAATCATCAGCTTTTCTTGTAAAAGCATCCTTTTCCACACAATTTGTTGTCATAAACTCTTTAGCATTGTAAATTAATCCAAAAAAACTCAATTTCAAAATTTTTTTCCACCATAATAAAAAAAAAAAACTGATTAAAGTATTCGCGTCTGTATGTATGGTTATCTCGGCTCTCACATACACTGTTGTTATTATGATAATTGCTGTTATCTTTTAAGTGTCTCTGACATTAAAAATCTATTGTATTCTAAATTTCTAGATTTTTTTCTTGATATTCTATTTTTTATTGACTAACTTATTTACTTTTGGTCCTGTATTTTAATTCATGGTATGAAATTAAATTTTATTTATTTAAAAAAAAAGTTCTGAGTGTATCACTTTTAAGTAAAAACTTTAAATAAATCTTTTTCGGCACGTGATCTTTCTATCTAGTTTTAGCATCCTTTTCGACAGCTGCATTGTTGTGTGTTTGGTCAAAAAGCTGTCCAAATTTGTTCTTTTGTCAATGCGGTGAGTTGTTAGTTCTACTCTGATGTAGATGTTGTAAAACAAGATAGTCTGTGTGCACTTGATTGAAAAGCTAGTATTCACGCTCTTTAAATTATTAATTGTTGCGGTCTTTACTTAATGAAGACCTATTTTTAAATAATACTTTAGGGAATAAGAAATATCACAACCGAACGTTTAAAAAAATGTTTAGTTTGTAAAACGTTCAGACAGACGGAAACCGTGTACTGAAACAGCTGTTACTCCTTATGTTTCAACATAAATAAAAGTGTGAAAATTTTAGAGTGATAAATGTCAAGTTGTCTTCATTATTTCCTTAACCGTACACTTTTCATGCTTGAAGTAATACTTTTTCGACAAAAGTGAAATTTAAGAAATGCTGAAGTTTTAAAAGTACGGTAATTTCGAAATTTTTCATGCACTTTATAAATTTAACCTTATATTTATGCAGCAGGTACTAATATAAATGTAACTTGATATCATATAATATATAATTATTTATTAACTAATTATTACACTATGAGTAACTTTGTAGTAAAATTAGACGCTGTCTCATTGTTTAATTATTATTATATATAATATACTAAGGATTAGAGGAATCTGGGTGTTAAGCTATAGCATTATAGTTATAACTAAAAATCTTTTTCTTACAAAAAAGTGTCATAACTCATATTTAAGAAAATTTAAAATGAAATTCTAGCTTGAGTAGTTTTTATGTTTTACTTCAGTATGATTTTGATATTTACTGTAAGTGAACATATTATAAGTGGGTTAATGTCACGTTTAAAAATGTTTCCTTACACAGAATCAACATTCCAAACAATTTTTTAAGCTTTACTCTTTTTCTGTCAATCAATACATATTTTTGTATATGAGAGCTATTATACATAAAACTTTTATCGTCAAAGAAAATGTGTCTTGAAATGAGTAAGTGGAAATTAACATTTAATCAAATTAAATACACCAAAAAAAAACAAACTGACACATTAATGAAAGCAGATCTTATTTACAACATAATCACACTAGATTACTTTCTTCCTGAAAATTTCTTTGTTCCTCTTAATAATCGTAAGTATGAACGTTCCTAGCAATTCAGTGGAATAAAAAATTTAATTATGCCACATCGCATATTCTACTTCTAAATGTGGGACATTTGAAAACGATGACAAAAAAATTTACTATGGAAAATAACAAAAATCTTACTATCAAATTCTTTACTATGTTAGACATGATAATTTTTATTAAGCCGCGTAATAATTTTTTTGAGGGCTGCTACATAATAAAAATTGCTTAAAATATAATAAAAATTACTTTAAACGTAATAATTTGCATTATTAGGTGGGTATGTATGAGCTCTTCTAAAAAATATGATGGTTTTTAGTACAGTTATAATACTTTTTTCAACACTATTTTCCTCAGTGTGTTTATTTCAAAGTATATATTACATACGTTTTTCAAGCCATAATCTCAAAAGTTAAGAAAATGTGCGAATAGCAGGTGGTCCCAAAAACAGTAATAAATACCAAAATGAGGCTTTATTTTGTACGTAGATGCAAAAGACCCTCACTCAATAAACCCACCCCCTTTGCAACTGCGATTAAAGACATTTAATTATAGCAGCCCAATGCTTTTGAGGTTTTTCCTAAGCTCCCCCTTTCCACTCCCTTTACTTTCAATAGATTTTTTTTTATTTTTTTTTTTTATATTATAGTGCTCTACGTCCGGCTCCTTTAATAAGGGCACTACTATGGGCACTTAGCACTTGGGAGAAGGAAGGGAAGAGGGATGGGAGGCCTCCCATCACTGGGAGGGGGGTAGGGGGAATTAGGCAATTTTGCTGCGAGAAGGTCGCCTAAACCCTCCTCGAGGAGCATTGCGTGGTGAAAAAGCACATGTGAAAAATCACAGAGGTACTTGCCCGAAAAAGTCGCACTATGGCCGGGAATCGAACCACGGTCTCCCGCGTGCCGATCCACAACCTAGCCAACTGAGCCACCGCGCGCTCACTTTCAATAGATCATCTGTATTTTCTGGCATACGACAAAGTAGCTACGCTGTTGAATCGAGAAAATACTCGCACCCCTTAAATATCATGTGTCAGTACTGACGCGTTCAATGAGTATGACAATTCAGTTTTACGACCTCCTGCTGCACAGCGCTGCTTATAATATATTAACGATTATCGGTACGTGCGAGGTACGTGTCCTGCAGGTGTTTTTGTTTCACACTTATCTTCCCTATAATCTTCCCTTTGAATTAGTCACTGCCCCATTGGTAGGTACATCATTTTATCGATCGAACGCACTTTTTTGGGTTCCTATTAGAAATTACAAGCCAGCGATTTGTAGATTTGTATAAGTTTCAATATTTTACTGTAAAGTAATGATGTTTTGATAATTACGAGACCATTTTTCTGAAAAAAAAAAAAACAACAAAAATCGAAACTCCATATTAACCACAATCTAAAAATGAGTACTAAAACACCTGATGCACATGATACGTGACTCATGTTGATTGAAGTTGGAAAAAAAACATTTTTTTTACAATAAAACGTTTATTAGATAAATTTTTGTAAGGTAAGATAATAATTTTTTTTAATTTGACTGTGTACAGAAATGCATTTACGCAATTTACTATAATATTAAGAAGTTTCAAACATATTATGTTCTCTAAATAACATTGTAGTTCTAAAGCACTTTAGCATAATATTTAGTTTTACACGGTAAAATTAATAAAAAAAAAAAAAATATCGTTGGAAACTGTATGTTTTGCAACTCATCAAATTAAGTGAAATAATCGATGTTACTTGCTTCAAGGGGGCTCCTTCACGAAAGTCCTTAAACAGAGATATATTATTTCTTGTAAATAAAAGTCTACTGAATTTAATGGTGGTCTAAATTATATTTCGAATGGGTCGAAATTTTGAGAAATCTGAGCTCAAAGTTGTAACTATTAGCACGTGTTCCTATGGGGCAACGTGAAAAACAATTTGTTTTCGTTTATAATAAACCTAAATTGAATGTCCCAGCAGACTGAATATATACGTTTTGTAGATGAAGTCTTCCTCTGTAATATGCTGTATTAAAAATTGTGGATAAAGGACCATTTTAGCGAGATATTTGTGATGGAAATAAATAAATAATGTCCGGGAGGTCAGGAGGTCACGTGGGTAGCAGACGTACTTGTTCACGACATATATATACCATATTCCTATATATTACATCGCTATACTACACCAACACAGGTGGTCTGGTCTGGTGGCGTCATAGAGGTATAAGAATAGAGGAGAAAAGGGGACGTGATATGCGACAGCAGAATTCGCTACGTAACGGGGCATCTGTCTTTGTCTGGCAGTTGTGTTATTGGTCGAGTCATACATGAGATTGAATCAACTGTAGGATCCAGAACGAAGAAGTAGCCAATAACGTGGCTTTGGCAACAAGGACAGATGCCCCGTTTGACTTAGTTATGCTGTCGCTGCCGCTAATGGGTTAGTATAGCGCTTTTCCCCTCTATTCTTATACCTCTATGGGTGGCGTACCCTCGTATGCACTAGACTGGTCAAAACAATAATTAATTTTTCGTACAAAGTTAAACTACACACATAAATATTATTTTTCCCACTTCATGCGTTATTAAAAATATTATAATGATTTTCAGACACATTTGTTTATTAAAAAACAAAACTTTATTTTTTGTTAGTCTTTGACCTCAGCAGTAGTCGTAGGAGCCCCCTTAAAGAAGTGCATATATATATATATATATATATATATATATATATATATATATATATATATATATATATATATATATATATATATATATATATATATATTTATGTATGTGTGTGTATGTGTGAATATATATATATATATATATATATATATATATATATATATATATATATATATATATATATATATTAAAATCATTACTACGATTTCACAACCTTCTACTTAAAATTAAAAAAATATTGTTTTTATACTATCGTACATTATTTTCTTTCTTAGATTGCTGATACTTCTATAATAGTAATTGCTAAAACTGAGAGTTGAATTTAAGTATTAGTTATAGGTTATATTCTAAAGCTAAACTAAGGTAGTAATTTTGTCACTCATCTTATGTGTATATTAAATTAAATAAATCTACTTTTCTTTTTTTATTTTGTAAAAATACTGTAATTTTTTTGAAAAAAGCTTATTTGCACTTTAAACATTTTTCGAAACATTGAAAAAAATTGCATCACAAAATAAGAATCAAATAATTCACTAGCTACCACTTAATTTTCAAGTAATAAACATTTAATTTGGGGTAGAAAAAATACATAACAGCAAAGCAATGAACAGACAGAACCAAAATAATGTAGTTACGCACTTGGCATCCATTGTTAGATAAGCGTATTAGAATCTTTTACTGTCTACTAAAATAATACGAGTACAAGCGTATAAATCCTACGAATTTTCTTCAAGATCGTTCCTGAATTCATGTACAACTATAATTTAAGATTTAATATGGTTAAAAACAACATTGTGGTGATATAATAAGGAATAAAAGCAACAACAAAAAGCAACGTCAGCGGCAGCTTCAATTTAACGCTGATTCTACGTATAGCGTTGTAATACAAGATGTGTTTATGTTTTCCCTATATGCTGGTGACTTATTCATAATACTTGAGAGTGTATTTTTGTGTGGAAACCTACTTTTTCTGTGGTAGTTCGTAAAAAAATTTTTCTGGAAGTAGTTAGACTCTACTGATGTTGTATTTTACAAATCTGGCTGTATCAAATGTGGGGGTAACTTCATCGTTGCAGCTATGGCCATCGAAAAAATTATCACTTATAAGATGTGGTTACATCTGTTTGAACACACTTTAATTCTTAATCTCAAAAGTGCCGAAGGCTTAGATTTTTACGCTTATTGCCACAAGTTCATGCAAAGACGTACCCAAAAAATTTTAAGAGACTTTAAAGGGATGTATTAAATTAAATATGCTCGAAAGACCACCTTATTTTACAGGTATTTTCGTCAATTTAACTCGTGGCAGAGTTCCACTTGACATCAGCTTTATTAAAATTCCCTCAAGCTTTTAGAATATAGCATTTCTTTCCTTATTTCTCTCAATAATGTTAATTACACGTTTATTTTTAATAAGCAAGCAAATAGGCTGGCCCAACTTAATTTATTTTTTAAAAACTGCGCATTGGTGGTTTTCTTCAGGGGCATCTTGATTTCCTGGGCATTCAAAGCTCGTTTTATTTTTCACTTTGCAGCCATGAAATACTATGATTTTCAAAGGCTAAAAGATTCCTGTTAATGTCGTTCTCTTTTTACTGCGTCGAAGTTGTACCATTAAAAATTTTGAGAGTTAAATTTTACGCTAAGCTCATGCACTCTGGCCCTACCGAAAATTTTGAATCCATGCCTGTTAAACTTGAAAAAATATGTGAGACTTTTGCACAATGTCGTCAACGATGCAGCGAAGTACAACCTCATCGTCAGCTTACTTGACAGCGACGCCATTGATCAGCTTGCAGACATCATCAGCGACCTGCCTGAGACTGACAAATACACGACAATCAAAGAAGCAATTCTCTCTAGGACGTCCGATTCGCGCGAGAAGCAGCTACAAATGGTGCTCTCAGGTCTACAGCTTGGTGACATGAAACCATCTCAACTATGGCGCAACCTCAAAAGCCACGCTAGTGCCAACTTTACAGACGAAGCCCTCAAGGTCAGGTGGCTAGACCTTTTACCGCCTAACGCTGCCATGCTGCTTCGAGTGCTTGAACACGCTGACATGCCCAAGCTCGCAGAGGCCGCTGATAAACTGCTGAAAACCGGAACCTCTGTAATGCCTGTGAGTCACGCACCACGTTCCATTAGTTTCCCTACAGGTCAAGCCGGACATCCGGACCTCACTCAGGAAGTCGCCGCCTTTAGGCTCGCAAAAGCGCACTTCACCGCGCTTACACGCCAGCAACTCGAGCAGCCCACGGTAAACAACAACAACAACAACAACACCAACAACAACAACAACAACGACAACAACAACAACAATAACAACAACAACTGTCATGGACGGAATTTCCGCTCCCACAGCCGAGGCCGTTCTCAGTCACCCGCAGCCACGCCAACCTCGCCTTCCCGGTGCTGGTACCACAACAAGCATGGAGCAGCAGCCATACGCTGCATGAAGCCCTGCTCCTACCGTGCACCCATCGCACTGGGACAGGGAAACGCTTAATGCCACCTTTGGATCAGGTGGCAGAGGTGAGCATACGCACCACTGAAAACCGCCTACACATGTGCGACAAGCGCATTAACCTACGCTTTCTCGTGGACACTGGCTCGGTCCTACTGCTCTTGCTAATGTCAACAGTCCGAGAAAAGCTACCACAGCAGCCAATCATGCTATACGCCGCCAACCAGTCGACTATCCAGACCTTCGGCACACACAAGCTGTCGCTCAACCTAGGTCTCCGAAGAGATTTCAATTGCACCTTCACCATTGCCAACGTGCTACACGGTATTATTGGTGCGGATTTTCTGATGAATTACGGGCTCTTACTCGATCTTGAAGCCGCCAGGCTTACAGATCCCCTCAGCGGCCTCGCCTTGTAGGGAGTCCTTGACAGGATGCCTCTGTAATCGGTTTCAACAGTCACTCATTTCTACGAAAACAGTAGCACCTTCGTACAAAAGTATGCTGAGCTGTGCAAAGAATTCGCAGACCTGTTCAAGCCAAGCAGCACTTCTGTCCAGCCCCCAGGACTACCAGTGAAGCACTCAATCAGCACCACAGGACGCCCAACCTTTAAGCGCCCTTTCCGCCTATCTGAAGAACGACTGGATGCTGCCAAAAAAGTTTCCGCAGATCTTCTGGAAAAAGGTATCTGGATAAAGCTACTTTTTATTTTTGATTTATTATTCACTATTATTAAATTTTTTATAACAAACTTTTTAATTTTTCAATCTATTTGATCACTAAGGTATGTTAGTAATGAAAAAAATTAGCCAGTGACTAAAATTACTTATAAAACAGTTCACTAGATGATTTACACCAGTTTATTGACTAAACGTTTATTTGTTTGTATTTTTTTTTATAAGAAGTTTAAAGCCCTGTAAGAGTAATTTATTCATCAAATGATTTTAAACACCGCTATAGTCATATATCTTAAAAAAAACCAAACAATGTCAACCATTTATTTTAGTAATCGATTGTGGTGGTCTTTATTTAATAAAAAACCTTTTTTAAAATGGTGGTAAAGAAAATAATAGAGACAAGAACTTGGAGTTTGAGAATACGTTTAGTATGTAACCCTCTATCACGAAGAAAGGTACAGTGTAATGAAACAGCTGTTACGTTTTTATATTTTCATATAAATGAAAAAGCTAAAATTTTTTAGTAATGAATGTAAAAATGTTGCCTTTTTTATTTGCCTTACCATTATTCGTATATTTAAGTAGTTTTCAAACAAATGTCCATGTAATTGGCACTATATTGCATTTACATTATTGCAACATGTACTGATATTGTTGTTAGTAAATACGATGGTATATTGTATTACTCGTTACTTATTAATACAGTTTGAATTACATTCTAGTAAAATAAGATACTGCCCCTTCGTTCAACTATTATTATATATAATGAACTTGGTACTAAAGGAATCTAGGCCTCAGGTTGTAACTAAAATTTTTTTGCTTATTAGGAAAATGCAAAATTTACACTCATGAAAAATGAGCATTGAGTACAAGCTCGAATTATTTTATATTTTTCCTTGGTATTAGTTTATTATTTGCTGAAAGTTAAAGCACTGTCAGTTGGCTCTTGTCGAATGGAAAAATATCTCTTTACAAAGCATTAAGATCTCAAAAAATTTATTAAGCTTCTTTGTCATTTTGTCAATCAGCACACACTTTTGTGCACACATTACACGTGAAATATTTATCGTTCAAGAAAATGTGTTATAAAATAAGTAATTAAAAATTCACGGCCAACCGAATTAAAAACGATGAAAAAACGAATCAATACTTCAATAGCAGATAATCTTATTTACCATACAATTACAGTTGATTACTCTCTGCCTCTAAGATTTTTTATTCCTCTTAATAATCGTAAGTATGACCATTTTTAACTTGCTTTCGGATTTCAGATTCAAAACTCTTAAGCCAAACAGACGTGCCTACTTTTATCCACATTAATATTTAATGCATTATTTTATTTCTTTATTTATTTTTTGTACCAAAATTTTGTTGACATATTAAAAACCGCAATTTCTACAAAGTTCTTTTATAAAAACTTTTTTTTTAGTTTTGATACGTAAGGTGCAGTCCTGACAAAACCTTAAGTCTAAGATGTTTTGATATGAATTTAAAAATTGCATTTTATTTTAGACTGATGGCTAAAAATATCTCCAAAGTATAAAAAAAAACCTATTGTGTAAAAGAAGATTAACAACATCTTCAACTATCTTGAATGAATAAATAATAAATACTAGTCAAAAATTTGTTTAAATATTATTGAAGTCACAGCCTCTTTCTTTACATATTATAAGTTTTACAGTAATTTTTCTTTATTTTGTATTTTGAGATGCACTTTTTGAAAATTCGTATCAAATGTAACTTTGGTGATTGATAAAATAAGGTATTTATGAAGAAGTTGGTGCTTTTATGTTGAACTCCGTACTGCCTAGTATGATGATTGGTATACATATATTATGTGTTGAGAACAAGTCAATAATCACATACAGATTCATGCTCTTAAGTAAACCGAGACTATACTAGGTACTTTGAAATCGAAGAAAGAAAGCTCTATAATATTGAATTTCATACAGTAATGTTAATCTATACATAGTACGTCTATGAACATGAAAAGTAAATGTTGCTGAAGGACAGAAAAATGTTACATAATAATTCGACCCATTATTTTTCATGACTTTAAGATACGATTTACTTCAATATATACCATGTACTATTTAACCTGTCTGTTATTATTGGTCAATTTACATATATTTACACATCTGTTGATGTGAACTTAATTGTTGCATACGCTTTTAAAGCTACAACCTTACAACTTGAAAAAACGTGCCATTAGAAGTCGGTTCTAAAAAATAGTACCAAATGCAAAAATAAAGCTTTATTCTACATATTAACATGCAAAACTTTCCTCCAATATACCCACCCTTTTTTCCTGTGGTTAAGGACGTATATAATTATATACGCCCCTTCTGATGTTTTCAGGAGCTTTTTCCTTCCTATATCCAAAATCCTTGATAACTCATCTTGATTTCCTGACATACGACAAAGTAGCTAAGCTGTTGAGCTGAGAATAAAAAACTCGATCCTCTTAAATATCATGTGTCAGTACTGATGCTTACAACAAGCATGACAATTCACTTTTACCAACTTCTACTACGCAGCTCTGCTTATAATATATTTACGATTATCGGTACGTGCGAGGTACGTGTCCTGCAGGTGTTTTTGTTTCACCCTTCCCTTTTCTCTAATCTATCCTTTGAATCAGGCACCGTCCCGTTGGTAAGAACATCATTTTATTGATCAAACGCAGTTTTTGGGTTTATATTGGAAATTAAAAGTCACATGTAATTTGTGGGTGTGTATGCATTTTAATATTTAACGGTAGCGATGGCATGTTTGAACAAATACGAGGCCGTTTCTTGGGCAACGAAAAACAACATGAATTGATATTTTATATTCACCACAAGCTTTAAATAAGTCGTAAAACACACGTACGTGATGCACGATAGACACTGATTAAAGTTGGAAAAAATATTCTCTGTTACGATTACAATGCTTATTACACTTTTTGTGAGGTACAGATCTGATTGTGTACAGAGTTACATGTACACAAATTATTGTATTATTTAACTATCAGAAACACTTGAAGTTCTCTAAATAATTAAATAGTTTAAGAACACTGTAATACAATTTCAATCTGCACCAGATTGATAACATAACTTTCAGATTCTTACATTGTCTAACTGTGTATTGAACTGAAATTCTGATTTCTACAATAAGAATATGAGAAGCGGGTATTATCTTTTCTTTCCGATAACACGTATTTGTACAAGAATTTAGTAGTTTAACTAGGAGCTTAAAAATAATTTTAGAAAATTTTTATTAATTTTGTACAATTAAGTAATCAAAAAGTTGATACACTCTCTTACTTAATACTTCTTTCTATTAATTAAAACTTTGTTTTAGTTAAATTTTAAAAATAATAATGACGTAATTAAAGTATTAATGACAATTTACTTTAAATTAAATAAAACTGTTTATTAGACTATCGTACATAATTTTCTTCCTTACATCGCTACTACCTCTGTAATAGCGATTGCTAAACTTGAAAATTAAATTTAGGGAGTGCATTTTCAGTTATATTGTCGAGCTTTATCGAAGTTGTAGTATTATTACTTACCTGACGTAAACATCAGATTAAAAAGTATACATGTATTTGTTTTTTTTTTTTTTTTTTCTTTGTCAAAATTACTGTCAATTTGTTGAAAAAATGTTATTCATCTTTACAGTATTTCTGACTCCTTTAGAAAGTGAACACACAATCGTAGTAATCAAAAGCTTTACTGGCCACCATCTTATTTTAAAGCCCTTCAAATTCATTAGGAAATAGAAAAAATACATAACCACAAATCAATGAATGGGAAGAGCCGAATCGCTGTACGATAACATACTTTTCACGAATTGTTTGATAAGCTTATTAAAAGCTTATCTAATTAACTAACATAAAAATTTACCTAAAGCTTATTTTTATTACATCGTCAATAAAGTATAAAATATTAAAGTTAAAACTTTGATATTATCTTAGTTGTTATGATAAATGTGACAGTTTTATAAGTACCGAGTATACTTCAATCGATTACTTCTTGGTAATATGTTAGTTTTTTATTTTAATGAGCTGTATTTTTATATAAAATCAACAAATATTATAACAATAGATAATTTACTATAGCCTATGTTTTGAAGTACCAGTTTTCATTTTGATTTTTTTTGCAGATAAAGATAACACTCCTATAATTTTTTGAATTAAATTATGAGTACGGGGAGTACAGATTGTAGATAATCTTAGAATAACCAGTAACACGTACAAAAGCCGATTTAATATTTGTATTTTTAAATTCTTTATAAAATGTTATTTGCAGTTACATTAAAAAATATCATGTACCAAATACCATTATTCAAAGGATTCTTTTAAAATCATAAATAACTATAGAATCGAAGTCGAACCAATTCTATCAGACAAAAATATGAGCATTATTCAAGATTATTTAAAATAAAATTTTAAAAAATTATTGTATTTTTCTGTTCCTATTCAAACTTCTGTATGATTCTTTGCGTACCACGAAGAATATTCTATAAAATAAACCATCATGTAAGTCACAGATTTTCAATATCAATACCACAGTATGAAACAAATTATACATTGAGCCATCCCCAGAATCGTGACTACCACCACCACCACAACACCAAACTAATCAATCATGGAAAGAACCCACTGCTCCTACCAATTACAATGTTTTGTGAGGCCACGTATTTACTCGCAGCCAATACCGTCTACCTTAGCTCCTACTCTCCAAATTTGACGGCCAATCAACTTCGACTCTCGAGCTTTTTTTCTCCTACCCCACTTGGGTTAACGCAAGCTCGACCAAGTGCTTTTTTCCCCCACCACCAACAAGTTTTCGATATTTTTGGCTTCTTCTAATATTTTATGTACGAGTGTTCAAACTATGTATTGATTTTGTGTGTGTCGTATATCAATATGTTTACAATAGAGAGATTTTCTCGCAGATGGTTTATAGAAAATGAGCGTTTGGTAAAGACATGTAAATTAATACCTACGTGATATGAAATCAGATTCGATTTACTTCGCGCTTGAAAGGACTTGTTGAGTTACAAAAGAGGTGGTATGTGAAAAATGATAGAAAACCTAACGTTACTTACTTTAACAAAGTGTAAATTCTAAGGGATAACAACTCTTTGGGAAAAATAAAAAGTTTTGAATTTTCATTAGGACTTCGAAGCTTTTTGAAATGGTAAGGAGTCGTTGAATGATTTTTTATGGTGATATTATTTTTAAGGAGAACCACGTCATTTGATGGACTTTAACAATTTTTTTACACTTACACTTTTAAATTCTATGAAAAGGGTGGGCCTTTTTTTCAAAAAGCCAGAAATTTGAATTGATTTCGTTCACAAGCTTTGTACAACTGAAAAGTAATTTTTTTCGAAAAAAAAAAAGTTATTACTCAGATAGCATTAACATTTTTATCTGCCATCTAGGAAACTCTCAAAATATTCGATGCCAAAGTTTGCTTAAAGTCAGATTAGTTTTACGGAGCCGTAATTTGAGACGTCACATTATATCGGCTGTAATAAAACTGTAACAGCATGTTCTCTAAATGAAAATAAAAATACTTTCAAAATAAATCTTTTAATTGTAATTTAGAAAAAATGTTGGTTATCGTGAAAAAGTTAAGAAACTCGTGTTAGATGTAAGTAGCTTTCAAAGTCTTTGTATTAAATGCATGTAGAAAATATGTTATCGTCTCCTACTTGATGATTCCAATCTTATTGAACAAAGTTTCAAATATATAGGTTTTAATTAGCAGGTCGCAAAAGCCTTTTAAAGTATTCTCCATGTTAATATTTAATGTCAATATTTATGTAAAGATGATTATAAACTGTTTGTTAATTTTATATGTCGAGCTGGAACATCCTGCCTTATTCGACTGGATATACAAATGAAGGTACGATATTAGCGTTGATAACGAGAGATTTGATGCAGCAATTTTACGTACACGATGGGTTTCAGTGGTACATAATCATCTTCTCCTTTCCAAAGAGAATTGGGAATCCTATATGTACAAAAATTAATTTATGCCATATTGTATCACCCAATTGTTATACGAAAGCCCACCTGCAAAAAAAAATGTAAACAGAACAGAAAATCAAGAGGTCTTTTAATTCTTTTTACTAACATGAGATATGCCTTACCAACGTCCCGATATAAAAACAGAAGCTATAACAACTGCAATTTACTACACTCGTTTCGTAAATCCTCTATATATATGCGTTTTATTGCTTTTACTGTGTTTTCTCTACAATGAGGCATATCCAGAATGAAAGCCATGTATGCCATACATTGGAGACCTAATGTAGTGTACAAACAAAAAAAAAAAAAAAAAAAAAAAAAGAAAAAAGTTATGCCTCAGTATTTGGGAAAACACAGCTTTGTTCAATTTACTCTAAGCGTTCAGTTGAGACAACTCCTTGACTTTTCATTTTTAATGATGTTAATTATTTTTAGTAGACGAGTTACTTGTTTCGAAGTTCCTTGATTGACTGCATATTGTGAACTATTTTCTTTCCTTAGTATACAGCCAGAATAGTTGAATTTTTCGCATGTAGTTTCTTACCTAAGGTTTTAGAAATACTTTTAGTCTTAGAAATAGTTTTAGAAAGTTTCAAAAAGTGACTTGATAAGCTTAATCGTTTAGCTGGAAGAAAGTTATATTTCCTGCTCTATTGTAAAAGAATTTGCTAGCTCCAAGACTTTGCTAGCTTAAAGTCTTTAAAGATTGTGTACCACAGCGAGTAAGTTGTATTGGAATGAAGACTTGATTTTTGTAGATTCTTCTTTTTTTCTTTTGTCTTATGTAAACAAATTATTTTTTTACCAGGATACATCATGGGAATAATGCAACAAAGTTTCTAATTCTCTCTCATTTGTAAAAATCTGCATTGTTTAAGTCCTAGTATTTATAAAGAACAAAGGATTCTACTACAAAGAGATAACCTAAAGCAATCGAAGAAATTCCTCACCAAGCTTCACTCGACTAAGTATGGCTTAACATCTTTTTCCTTCCTTTTTTTTCACGTATTATAAAAACACCTTGACATCGTTTTCTTTTTCAAA
Organism: Copidosoma floridanum; assembly: GCF_036245765.1. Classification (NCBI taxonomy): domain Eukaryota; kingdom Metazoa; phylum Arthropoda; class Insecta; order Hymenoptera; family Encyrtidae; genus Copidosoma; species Copidosoma floridanum. Next base: position 13,876,621 of record NW_028321888.1, read on the forward strand.
GAAGACAGACTTCCTTCTCGTCTCTTGCAATTTTATCTTTAAAGAATTGTGACAATGTACGTCCATCGAAAATGTTTCTCTACAAAATACGACATTTCTCGTTGTCAAAGTAGTGTCAAGAAATTTTGTACATAAATTTGATAGCAATGAACATCCGTTATTACTACACTGAGGTGGCTTTTTGTAAAGTTGACGATTTGAACGAGTTATATTTCCTTTGTTTTCAACACTCACCCGCACCTGAGATATTCCATGGTAACTCTTTTTATACAGATCCTCCAACAGTAATTATTGAAGGTATAAAATCAAGTAATGTCAGATACGCACAGTTTCATCAAACATTAAAGTTCAAGACAATAGTTTACTAGACATTTTTCTAGAACAAAGACCGTACCTAAGCGCACACTAGCATGTATCATTAACAAAGTTAGCCACGAAAATATTGAGTACGTGATATAACAGGTATTAATTATAAACGATAGTGATATCACGAACGTGACACATACAGTAGCAACATTAGGAGCCACATCGTTGTTTATCAGTCGCTTGAAAGACTTTCCTCAACCAGCAGCAACGTATTTGTATCATAATATTTGAAGAAAAATGTCCGATAATGAGGAAAATGAGAAGATGGATTTTATTATGCGGAATGATGAAGAGTCTCAGAAGTTTGGCGTCTCTTTCTGTGGCCGTGAGGTTCATCCAATAACCTGTACCAGCAACGCCACTGAAGAGACGAGGCAATTGGACCTGAAACGCAGCAAAGATCATCGCCTTTTACCTGATAGCAAAAAGGTATGGGGATTTTAAAATTGCATTTCCATACTTAATTTTTTCTAAGATTCTTTCTCAAAACTGAACAAAATTGTGGTTTTATAAAAAAAGGTCCTCCAGAAGGAGTTTGGTCGCGCTAAATATGACAAAGACACAATTAAGGTCATGGTAAGTATCAAAAAAATTTTCTTTGTTCTTCTCTTTATTTATTTTTCAAACGTTTTATGTTTTGCAAGGGTTGTCCTCGAATTAAGGAAAAAAGTCTATTAAGATTTTTGTATAATCCGGGAGTAGAGAAAATGTTTAACTTTTGCAATTCTTGTAACAAAGTGTAATTAAAATGTATGCAGTAAATCTCTTGAATAAGCTATTAAGCAGGTAGATAAAGCCACGAAAAATGATAAATAAGAAATTTTTTACTACAGCAAGAGTAATTAAAAAAATTTTGTACTATAATTATGACACATAAAAATTTTTTTTTGGGGCATAAATACACCAGCTTCTTTTCGTATTTAACAAGTAGTAAAAATTGACTAAATTATATGCTGAATTTTATTTATAATTCTATGTTTTCATCACAGTGTCAAAATAGCTCAAAATAATTTGATCTTTATTTGATTATCTTTTGATTGCTGCTAGTCAGACAATAGAAAACCTATTTTTCGCGCAGTTATAGAGCAAAAAAGTTCGAAAATTGCTATTCAAAGTTTTAATTTTGCAAAATTATTAATTTTAAGATTTTACAATCAAAAATTCTTTAAAATTAATAATTAAATACCTTTGGTATGAATTTTTTTCTCCTACAGAAAGGCTGAAACAAATCTAAGAACGAAAAGTCATGAAGAACGCTAAGAATTTTAATGTGGTGGAAAAAGCAATTTTTTCTTTCTAATTTCAACCCCAATTTTTGAGAAGATTCAATTTTGCAACATAAATAAATTGTAGATATTTTCAAATACATAGTTCATTTTACTGGTATGCAACACATTGCACTTAATGGAGTAAATTTTCATACGAATTGAAAAATATGTAACTGCTATAACGTGTTTTTAATGTTAACTATTAAGAGTTTGTGATAATAATGGTTTATCTCCAACTGTCTTCCAACCTGAAACAATTTGTTTCATTTCTGTAGAATAATTCTTGTTATTGATTTGAGTTAGTATTTGTTACGTTCATTAACGATTACTATAAAAAAAAATATATATATACATATATATATATATATATATAAAAATACCTGAAAACTTCGACGTACTATGCATTTGGTCGTCTGCTTGCTAAATACAAAACTCATATCGTTACACAAAACCATATTATGATCATTCACTACATTTTTTTAAAAAGATTTTTCATTTAATTACATACATTTAAAACCAATACATCTGAAATTTCGTCATATTATGTGAAATACATGTACAAATAACAAACGATATTCTACATTTTTCGTTTTTTTGATTTGGGAAAATCATCACTGTTGCTTTCACTAATATGATTCTCGTCTGTGTACAGAAAATTTTTGAAATTATTTTTCATAATGTTACTATTAACGATTTTAACTGTCTTATGCTCTATTTTCTGGGTTTTAAGATACCGTTTTTTTTTTAAGTACGGAGTAAGTTACGGAGTACTATTAAAAGTCAGTCCTTTTGTTCAAGTAATACTTTTTTTTCGCTGGTGCTTTGTAGATTGGTCGTGCCGTGCATGCAAGACAAAGTATTTTTAATGAATTTAGCCATATGTTTATACTTGCACGATTTTTCTTGCTACGATATTTAAACGATAATCCTTGATTACTATTTTTATGCAACTGCACTTTTTTCCTCATCGTTTCTTATATTTACAAGAAATATGTTTCACAAAAAAGCGGATGCAAACTGGTAACTGAAGAAAAAGCTGATTAAAAAGATACACCGTAAGAGACAGCACCTTAAATAAGGGTTTTTTTACAGGAACGTGGTCCAAAGTAATTGGTAGGGAACCTTAAATTTTCGTACGTGGAAAAAAAAATCTAATTTTTTTTATGCATTAACGACTAAATGCATGCAACCTTTTGTTCGAAAAACAGTACAATAAGTCAAAGTATTCAAGTATAACAGTTGGTTTTATGCTGTTAATTTATGTAAAAATTACTAACTGTGTAACTGTAAAAATGAGTTTTTAATTACTGTTGCTGGAATTATGTCGTTGAATTTTTTTTTTTCTTCATGTAAAAATATATCCTATAAAGTGAAATTGGTTTCCACACATTCAAATGTGAGTCGTCAAAATGATAATATTTTTTTTTTATTACAAATTTAGTTTTATAAAAGATTAAGGTCAAAATTAAAAAAAAAGTTTGTCTCAACATTGAAGCTTTTCGCTATCCTTAATAAAATTCATCTGAAAACTTTGATGCAGCAATACTATAAGGTTTAAGGCAAATAAATTGTAAAATAATAAATTGTTTTTTGAAATCATTTTTAATGTTACATAAAAATTATTGAGCATGGCTTACGATTTCTTAAAAAAATACGGAATTCTTAACTTTGAAGTAATGATATGCAAGAATGAAAAGATAAATATAATTTTAATATATAATTTTGAATAGCGTCTTTCGCTATCACTTTGTAAAAAATAGGTGTTAGACAACCTTAGCACCACTTTTTGGTAGATTATCGAAAAAAAACAAATTATCTTCTGATACTTCTGCAATACAATGCTCCTAAAGAAAGTTACAAGCAAAATTAGACAAAATAATCTATCAGTTTTAACTGTCTTTTCAATAACAAACAAAGCCGGTGCGTTTATGCCCCAACACTATTTTTATATATAATCTGATCATAACAAAAAGCTATTCCAACAAATTTCGTCGTAGTTAACCTGTTAATTAGAACAATGATGTCATCTTTCAGGTCAGAGGGAAATCGATATTAGTTCAGGCTACCAGGAAAAATCAACTAAGCGAAGCCTCTATGACGTTTGACATTCCAGATCAGTGTGATTTGGAAAGAATTAAGGCAGGATTTCACTCCGATGACGTCTTGTATATTCGTTTTCCTTCAAGGAATGAGCCAGATGTTAAAGTATAGACAATTAAGAACTTTAAAATTTTAAATAATTTATTTTCTAATCGAAAAAAAAGAATATGCAGAAAATAAAAGAATATAACGATGTCATTTTTTTATTTAATGTTCCTTGGTCGAAAAGTATAAATAACATTTTTAGCAATTTTTGTAGTTCCAAGCTCATCAATAGAAAAAAAAAAAAAAAAAAGAAAAGAAAAAAAAAAATACAATTAATAAAAAGAAATCGTTGTTAGCTGTCCATGAGTTTATATAAGTTGATGAAAAATTCGTAAAAAAATATAAAGAAAATACGGATACCATTACTCTACCTTGCTTCGAGAGATAATATAATTTTTGGAATTCAATGATCGAAACAAGGTGCTGCGATTAAAAAGATGCTAAGTCAATTGTCATAAATAAAAGTCTTATTTATATCTAAATTTTTTTCATCGTTTTATTATTAAAGCATATCCTCATACATTTCTAGCATGAAAAACATGTTATTTCTAAATTTACACTAAGTATCACAATTATTTTATTTGCAATCAACATCAAAGTATATTTAATCAATGTACACCAATAAGAAAATTTCTGGGTTCTCAGCTTTTCCTTTTTAATTAAATAAAGTCGTAAGGTCGTTTTTTTTCATTTGCAATGTTTTTACCAAATTAGTCACATTTTGAAATATTACAAAATTCTCAAAGTAATGACACACTGATTTTTTTGCGATAAATGGTACCTGCGTTAGATTAATGGCTTATTCACGCAGTTTGTATTTTTCACCATCACAGCCAATGCTTTCTTATGGGGTATGAGGCCACGTAGGGCATATTTGCGCATTTCTGTATTGAGAGTAAACTAAAAAGTTTTTTCCATTATTGTATAATTTATTGCTTTGCTTGGATTTCCTGATTATCTTGATTTTCTTGCATGGTTTTCTTACTAAATGTAATACTAAGTGCGTGTGATACTTTTCGAATAAAAATATTATTAAGCTCATGATAAATGCACTTATTTAAAAAACAAGCAACATGCTTCTGACGAAGAACCGTACACCAGAGGTTCTAACGAAGAATCGTACAGCTGGAGGTTTCCAACAAAGAATCGTACAAGCTACTACTTCCCAACCAAGAAACATACACACTACTACTTTTAGACGAAAAATCGTACACTCAACTACTTTCCGACGAAAACTCGTGCGCTCAACTACTTTCTGACGAAGAATCGTACACTTAACTAATTTCCAACGAATAATCGTATAACTCGACTACTTTCCGACGAAGAATTATACACTTAATAACTTTCCATAGAAAAATCATACACTTAATTATTTTCCGACGAAGAATGGTACACTCAACTACTTCTAGATGAAGAATCGTGCACTTGACTACTTCCCTACGAATAATCGTTTACTCAACTTCTTTCCAACGAAGAATCATACACTCAACTACTTTCAGACAAAAATCGTACACTCGATTATTCTTTGACGAAGAATAGCACATGCCTTTACTATTATTTATTAGGCACGACTGATACTCAGGAGTGCCTTAAAGTTTTTCCAGAGCAAAAAGTGTCAGTACCCTCGAAACTTATTGTTTCTGTATAAAAAATATTTTGGTAAAAAAAAATTGGGATCGTGGACCTCGGCGTCATGAGTGTATATATCTACTGGGACTGATACTTGAACATGCTAATTGTAGATTAGATTCTAACTATCATTTACACAACAAAGACCATTCATAATACTGTTTTCATACCTTAAGCGTTTTAAAGTTTTACTGTGACTTCGGTACAAAAGATATTTATCATCGACGCGCTTCTAAACACAGGGATTACAACGTTTTTCACAGGTTACAGTGATTGTCCTACTTTAGTGAACATTGATGGGCATACTTTGTTTTTCTAATTAAATGCACAGCAAACACTTAACACCTCCCGTGGTGGACGCATTAACAGAATACAGAATATCAACCTTTGTCGTGGTGCCATTATATTAGTATGTGCCGTTGTCTTTACTTGCCTTCTTCTCCAATAGTTTAAATTATTGTGCATCATTTTCTCTTATGCTGGAAAAAAAACGTGATAAATATTTTGGTAACCTACAAACCTTTACCCTACGAACAAAACTGAGTTTTTCATGAAAAGTTATTATTGTAGCGAGCCAAGAATAACTGTCAAGTAAAAAATGTAGTCTATACGTATACATATACTTACACGTATTGTAATGAAGTACAGGGAAAGAATGACACTTTTGGTATCAAAAAATGTAATACATTTTTTTAATGCACATTTTGAAAACCTTTTTTTTTCATTCCCCATATTTTACATCACAAGAAAAATACTTTCAGCAATCGATTAAGTTGATTTAATATATACTCTTTCAACCGTTTTCATTCAATCAAATTTTAAATTTTTAAAAAAATATTTTTATACATTTCAAACTTTTTTCGTCATACTTTTACTTTAAAAGATCGTGCAGAGCTTCTTGAGAATAAAACAAAGTGCTAAACACGGGCTCCAATTCATTTTGTTCAGTGTCAGAAAAATGTGAGTACTCGAAATTTGAAGTTAGAGCGTGAATTTTATAAATTTATTTATTTTTAAGCTTTTTTCCTACTGATAAGTTGGACCACATCTTACATGTTAAGGTTCTAGGAATTTAATTTAATCTTACTCTAAGAGCTTTATTTATATGTTTGAAAGAGTTGTTACGAGCTTTTGTGGAAAATTTTTTATAGTAATATAGAAGCAATATTGCTATTTTTAATGCACGTATCTTTTGACCTGAGACATCTTTTCTAGACATCTAGCTTAAGTTTTGTTTTATTGCCCGAAAAGATGTCTCAGGTTAAAAGTTACGTGCATTAAAAATAGCAATATTGCTTCTAAAAACCTATATTAATTGGGACGATTTTCCGGTATTTTTAGCTCTAGAATTACGTAACTTCAGTTATGACGTATTAAAATGCCATCTAAAATGACCTTTTGAAGTAAAATTATGATTACAAGAGTGATAAAATTAGTAGAATTTGTCTTACAGTTTCACTTTAAAAATTCAAATAAAGCTTTAAAAAAGGGGCAGTGACACCTACATTGCTTGTTATAAATTCACGTAACACTTGACCTGAACCATCTTTTCGGACATTTCAAAAAGGAAATCAAACCTCGTATCATGTACTTACTGTATTCTACAACTATGATGAATTTTCCACTAACTTTTGTTGCTAAATCCCTGATTGTACGAACATGTGGAAGCACTGAATTTAAAGTTTTTGTTTAAAATTTTCAAATTAATTTAGAAGTAACCGCCAAAAACAGCTCTGTAATAAAAAATTCTTGAAATTCACGCTTTAATCTCGAGCTTTAAAATAATGCTCTCAACGTTTAATGCCTTAAATTTTTCGGGACACTAAGCAAAAAAAAATGAAAGTCCTTTTCCACTACTTTATTGTCTATTCTTAATAAATCCTGTACGATCTTTCGATGTAAAGGTATGATGGAAAAAGTGTATTGAAGTTTTTTTTTTTAATTTCTTGTTTAGTTTACAAAAAAAATAAAAAAGTTTAGTTTTCTACTTTGATAGCGTACTTTAAAATTTTTTTTTCCCAATTTGCAGATAAGAAAAGTGTTGTTATTTGCCTGTATTTCATCATATTCTGAATCGTATTTATTATCTTATATACATACTTACATACATTTTTTTTGTAAACAGCTCTACAAGTTGGCGTTGAACAACTTTCATCAGAACCACAGACAGCAACATCAAAATTTATAAGGAGAAAAGTGAAAAGGAGACATTTTGTAAAAAATATTTCTAGAAAACGACAAAGGAACCAAAACACTTGGATTGATGCACAGTAAAAAAAGCACATACTGAAGGTGTAGCTGGAATCGGACGAAAAGGGCCAATAACGGCAAAGGAGATGCAATTATCTTGTAACTGTCGTCTTAAATGTAACGAAAAAATAACCGAACCTGATTGATTGAATGCATTTAATCAATATTGGAATTTATGTGATAAAACTAAACAAAGAATGTGCCTGAGTAACTGGATGTCTCTGAAGAGTAACTATTTGAGTGAAGAAAAGGCTGGAATAAAAAAGGCTATCGCAGCAAAGGTTTTTTATCAATATCAGTTACCATCTTTTACGGGAATGGTTTCGGTTAGCCGTGAAATGTTTTTAAATACTATTAGTAAGTTAAATATTTTCTAACGTTTAACTGTAATCGTACCATTTGTAGATTTGTTAATTTTTAAGATATTAGAGTTGTACCAATTTAGAAAAATCGTCATACTTGATATCACTAATAGTATTATCATGAATTTTTAAGTTTTGCCTTAAATAATTATTTTGCAATTTTCAGACTTTCAATTTTCCTTAAAAATCAAGAATAAGTACACATGCAACAGAAATCTTTTACCTTGATATCTCAGAGAACGTTAAAATAGCATTTGGTGCATTTTTGGCCCATATCGTTAATTTGTAATTTCATTATGTTGTTTAAGTCCCTATACTGTGCTGTTAGCAATCTGTTAGATTGGCAGGTACAAACATTTTTAAAAAATATTCTACAAAATTCATTATTTTTACAGCTTATTTAAAACACTTTACAAACACAAATAATATTACTTCAATACATCCCTTTCTATCGCAGCATTTAAAAAAAATATCAATTATGAACTATTTTTTCATACCATTTTAAATGCATTGTTTTGGGGGTAGCTTTCGTAGTGTTTTTTACGAATGCTTTTGTTTATCGATAAAATACAATACACATTTTGTTGTAAATATCAAGATTTTAACAGTACAAGCCGCTTTAAAAAAAAAGTCGAATGCTGATGCGACAGGGGTTATTGAAGATGATCAGAGAGGAAAACATGAGAACCGACCATTCACGTATTCAAAGGAAATGCTGAATTATGCACAAGAGCACATTAAAAGTTTTAATGCTGTTGACTCTCATTATTGTAGAGCTAACAATCAAAGGCAATACCTAGAACAAGGTCTTTCTCTATCCAAAATGTATCGTATGTATGCAAAGGATGTTGGAGACAAAGTTGGTTCGGATAATCTCGTGAGTAAGCAAAAATATGAGGAAATTTTCAGCACTCACTTTAACTACGGATTTATCAAACCAAAAAAAGATTTGTAAGTTACTATTTCAATTATCGAACTGTGTATGCATTGTATATTATATTACTATCAGACTTCGTTCATCCGGTCATTAAGTGGTACGTTAAAATATCTGTATTTTGTTTACGTTAAAAATTAATATTTGGTAAGTTTTCTATATTTGCTAGTATAACCGTTGTGAGCTGAGGATAATCAATTTTTCGGGTCGTGATTAATTTCATACAACAAAATTTCTGGAGTATTGCTACTAATTAAATGCCTGTGCTCTAAGGCATTTTTGAATTGTCCTTAGGAGAGTAATATTCTGCATAGTATATTCTTAAACCACGTTATTTGAAGAAACTGTACAGAAAAGAATATAGCGTTTTAGACATTATTTTTTCATTTGCGGGTTTCTCTAAAATAATAAAAATGTCACCATCTTGCGGTAGTAACAAATTGGATACATTGATTTATTTTAAATTCTGCTACTTTATAAAAATAAGACTGGGGGGCTGTAACCCCTAGACGTTTACCGTAAATACCCTTAATATTTGATACGAATTTATATTTATGATTTAAGACAAAAAATCAAACAATAAGCTCTTATGATACTAAATTTTTTTTTTTTTTTTCAATTTACAAAATAAAACATTTGATTCCTTTTATAAAACGTGGAACGAACAAAACTGTTAGATTCACTAAGTAATCTGTATTACATTTACATTATTGTTATAGCTATATTGTCTAAAATTGATAATTGGGAAATTTTTTTTTCGAGTATCTAACAATCGCTGTCGTAGAATTAGAACATACTCGGTAAAGTTACTTTAATCTCATTATCGGTCGATCTTTAATCCCTTATTGATCGGTTGTATATTTTAAAAAGACTGTACATGTACCGTAGTTTGTTTTAGAGAAATTTTGTTTTTTTCGATAATGTAGACCCTTACTTTACAAATAATTACAATACATTTACGATTGATAAATTCCTCACACTAAAATATTTCTGTATCCACTTATAATCTTACGTGAAAATAGCTAAGCAATAATTAAATACAATTCAATCAATGTTGAGTAGTTTCTGAGACCGAAATTGAGACTGATTGTGAGACGTTAACTCAATCTTTTTCTTACGACGTAAAAATTAATAAAATTGATCGGGAAATAATTGTCTAATATATACAAAGTATACATTCCGTTTATGGTTAGGCTACATCTCTGAAGTCAACGTGTCTATCAAACTAGCGTAGCCAAGTCATAGGGCCGTAATAAAACTTACACTATGTTACTTTTGGTAATTATTAGCTGTTTCTTGCCAAAGAATTTTGTTTGCCATATTTATTTCAACTTGTGTCTAGTATTAATACAGATTTTTCATACTTGTGTCATTCAACTCCACTAAATAGTAATTTGAGGGTTATTTGATCTTCATTTAAATTATGGTGAGAGTTTCAATTATACACTTTCTGAAACAAATTACAAAAGATTAGTTTTCAATTCGTCATAAAAGTGTCATCACCACTAGGGCTATTTTTCGGCTCAAAAGACCCTAAGATAGCCTTGGTAGAATGGCACTTATGTGCTGAACACTGTTTTTCCTACCGAGGGTGCAGTGAACAGCCAAATGTCACGAAAATCACCTCGAGGTCGGAAAAAAATTTATGGTATTGATTAAAATTTTTCTTATTAAAAAGGCACACATTAATAACCTAGATGATTGTTAAAGTGCGAAAAAAGACGTATTATACCTGTTACAGTAACTTTATCAACAATCTTTCTACCTTACATTAAAAATCTAATATTTTCGGCTTGAGAAAAAAATTCCGCCAGTGAATAAATCATTCTACTGAATCATGCGGATAGCAAGTACTCAAAACAATTACAGAAAGAAACGATGTATTTACATATTTTTAAATACGATCACAATATTCATTAAAAACACTCCATTTTGTCTTTTACCTTATTACGATAATTATTGTTGTAATTCTTGAAAATACAATATATTAGTTAATACAATAATCGAAGAAATAAAAAACAATTGTAACTGAATTCGCCAAAAGAAGGAGGAAACACTTGAAACGCAATTGTTGCATGGAATTTCACTTAAAAGTAGAACTATATTTACTATTATTTTCTCTGACACGGTGTGCTGAATAATAACACTGTGAATAAAGTCTCTTAGTATTATAATCATGTACGATTGGCCAATGAATATTTGTATTAAAAAACTTTGAATACTATGATCTACTGCATTGTTTCAGATGCGCTGAGTGCGAATCCTTTAATTTGCTATCACAAGAAGAGCAGGTCAGAAAAAAACCGTCCTTTGACTTTCACATGCGCAATAAATCAGAAGCTCGCAGACTAATAGAGTCTGAAAAACAAAGGTCTTTAAGTAATTCAACTGTTTGTTGCGCTAACTTTGATCTGCAAAAAGTTGTATCGACATCACGCTCAGATATCTCAGTTATGTACTATTATTCAAAACTGAATGTATATAATTTTACTGTTTTTGATCTGGGTACCAAAATCGGACGGTGCTATTTATGGAATGAAACGGTTGCTGGGTGTGGATCAAATGAAATAGCATCAAATGTATTGCAATTTGTAAAAGGAAAGGTCGCAACTGGAACTAAAGAATTTTCGTTTTTCACTGATAATTGCGGAGGCCAAAATAGGATTCAGAACATGTTTTCAATGTACGTTAAGGCTACTAACGATTATAACATAGCAATAACTCACAGGTAAAAATTTATTTCGTAAACTCCGTATAACAAATGAATTTGGTTTTTCTGAATCCTGAATGGAATCTTGTGAGTGCGTTAAAAACCTGTCTCCATTTCTTATTACTCATCAAAAATATATAAATATATATAAACAAATGTATAGGACAAATGTATTCTAAACAACTATTTTCTAGCATCTTTTCGAAAGTTATTCTGTTTATCAAGATGTATTTATCAAGAATTCTACGAAAAATCTGCCATTTTCGGTATCAAAAAATAAGGTACAATTTTTTAATAAGCATGCCTTTGGAAATACGTTTTTTTTATCTCAGGTATTTTTTAGAACAAAAAATTTTCTGAACAAGCGATCCAAGTCTCAGCACATACTATTTTTTCACTTTTTTCGTTATTTGATACTCAATTATTGTTTGAATTTCACGATTTTTTTGACTTTTTAAATCATAATTCTGTCCCCAAAGGTCGGAGAGAGTTCCTTAAAGAAGGAAAATAAAGAGTTTGAAAAAAGCTTTGATTTTCACTCTTGAAAAGTCGTAAATAGTGACCAACATCAATAGTAATTAACACTTAAAGCTCGATAGGAGAAAAACAATTTTACCAATTTTATTGAATATATCATTTTGTAAACTCATTTTGTTTGTAACTTCTGACGCTAATCATATTTCTCAATAATTAAAAAAAAAAAAATCAAAGCTTATCTTGAAAGCTTTATTTTATTTTTTTTGGAAGACTTAGTTTTTCGATTTTTTACTTTAATTGCTCACAGCTGTGGTAGTGTGTTAAAATAATTTTCACGTTTCTGATCGTAACTCCGCTCCAGAAGGTCGTACAGTCTTTTAAAAAATTAAAATCAAGCTTGTAAGATAAGCTCTGAATTTATTTTTGAATCATTGAGAAATGTGATTAGCGTTAAAAGTTACAAATAGAATAAGCTTACAAAATGACAAATTGAATAAAATTCGTAAAATTGTTTTTCTCCTATCGAGCTTTGAGTGTCAATAACTATTGATGTTCGTCACTGTTAACGACTTTTCAAGAGTGAAAATTAATGCTTTTTTGAAGCTTTTTATTTTCCTTTTTCAAGCAATTTTCTCCGACCTTTCGGGACAGAGTTATATGATTTAAGAAGTCAAAAAATTTGTGAAATTCAAATAACAATTGAGTATGGAAAAATAAAAAAAAGTGAAAAAATAGTATGTGCCGGGACCTGGATCGCTTGTTTGGAGTATTTTTTGTTCTGAGAAATACCTGGGACAAAAAAACGTATTTCCAGAGGCCTACTTACTTAAAATTTTACTTAATTTTTTGATACCGAAAATAGAAGATTTTTTGTAAAATTTCTCGTATACTGGTTATTTATATAGATTGTGTTTAAATTAACAAAAAATAATCATTTGTGCGCCGCGGGAGTCATTGTCTTCATCTTGATCCTGGTAATCATTTAGCCAACTGAGACACTCTTGTTTGTATCGTGGAAAGAGCTACACCATACATAGTAAAGGAATTCAAATAGTCAAAATTGTCTTAAAACTTAACTGTACTCTTGTGGCCATAACTTTGCTAAACATGTAGTTACAATATTTTTTTCAAAACTACCTGATCGTGCTTTAAAAAAACTTAAATAAAAACACTCTTTGAGTTTAAATACTATTCAATGGTTGCTCAAATTACGGGCAATACAATTTTTGTATACAAAACCTCGCAATTGATGAAATTGTATTTTTTCAATCGTAATTTTAAAAAGTTTAAGACTGTTGACCTGAATATCATTTAAGACTTCACTGCAGCAGCTCTGTTGAAGCTCTTTAGATAATAGTAGATACAAATACTGCTACTATATTTTTAGCCCAACGGTGATGAAATACTTAAGTAGCACGATATTTCGAAAAAAATATTGTTTCACTTAATTTGTTGTAGAACAGCTCTAGATTAAGATATGTTTGGTTGTGACTACTTTAATACCGCTACAAAACTCATGTACAAAAACTTAATTTTCAATTATTTCAAACCATAAGTTAAGAGCTCTGGTTACTTTTCTTTTTTCCGCGGGCAGAAAAGTTTTGGCTCCTTACGCCCTCGGTAAGAAAAACAATATACGTGATTTGGAAAAAAATATGTAAATGACTACCCACGGCACACAGATTTTCGTGTCTTAGAGATGTGCTATACTCAAAAACTTTTTCATTTATTATTGCGTCTAAGGATTATAAATGTTTTTGGAGAATTCATATTAATAAAATAAATAAAAACTTATAAGTGCCCTGATCACATTTTAGAAAGCGTTCTCACAAAACGTTTTTTATTTACTAATTTTAAAGTGTGCAGTAACGTGTGGAATGATGTAATATTTTAGTGTATCGTACAAGATGACACATTCCTTACATTTAATTTATTGTATTTTTTTTTTATCTAACATAAGTATTAAAATTATTGCAGTATAAAAAGTACAATCAATGTATTATATTGATAATACAAGATCTATTTTGCAGTTAGCAAAAGTTAAATACGGTATTATTTTTTTTTTTTTTTTTTGACCAAGCAAGCTTTAAGTATCATCCATTTACCTATAATGATGAATAGCAGTCTTGTATTGTGCATGCATGAAATCTTTTTTTTTTCATTTTTGATTCGTTAAAGCGTTTAAAATTTGTTAATGAAAAATTCATTTTCTAACGCAGGTACTTGGAGGTTAGGCATACCCAAAATGAAAATGACTCGATTCATGCTCAAGTTGAGAAATATTGTGAATATAAAACCATATTTACTCAAAATGAGTGGGCATAACATATAGAAGAATGTAAAGTCCATGATCCCAAGTACGCATTAAATCAAGTCCAACAAAGTAGTATTTACTCGTTTGAGGACTTATCCGAAAAATTCATTTGGAAAAATGTAAAGATTTCTTGCCTTCGTGAAATTTCAGTTGCTCCAGGGACAACTTTAATTCAGGTGAAGTATGATTTATTTGATGCACCTAAGAAAGTCAACGTTTTTAAAACCAAAACACTTGTTGAAGACGTAAAAAATCACTGCTGAAAGGTTGCTTATAAAACAAAATTACCATTATCAGTAAAAAAAATGACTGATTTAAATTTAATGTTAAAAAAAAAATAGTCCCACCCATATGTATTTCAGACTTTGAAAAAATCCTTTTGAATGACAACACTAATCGTGGATAGTTTGTTGCAGGAAAATGTTATTTTCTTTTTATAAATTACATAATAATCTATTTTACATTATCTTATAAGTATTACGATCATTTGTTAAACGTTTTTTACTATATTTCAAGTAACCGAGTGGATGTAGGATGTCAATTGCCTTCCCTCCCTCAAACACCCCAATCAAAAACCAAATAATAATACATATGTTTTAATATAATATGGTATATGTCCTAAATTAGTTATACCAATGAAGGTATATCAACAAAAGTTTCCTATGTAATAACGTTATGAAGTACCAATCATATGTCGAATATCTTATACGATTCGAAAAATAAAACCTCACGTACTCAAACGTTATTTTGCGATGGATTGTATGGTAAACGTATTTGCCACTATTTTTAATTGATATTAAGTATATTCGATAAATATTATTAAAACCATTATTGTTTAAAAATGTTATGTATTTCGCTCTAAAATTTATTTTAAAAAAAAGTATTTTTGTAATTTAATGATTTAAGGTTTGAATGAAAATCAATAAAGAATAAAATTTTGTTCATACAAATATACTTCATGATTTATTATTCTTACAAAATGGTTTTGTATTTTATTATAAGGCACGAAGTAAAGAATGAAGCAAAAATTAATCTCACGCCAAATCAGTCTAACCAGAGGAGAACCGCTCCTCCAGGGCCTCCCTAAAAAAATTTAATAAACGTTATTTGTATTCACAATTGTTAAAAGTCTCTTAAAGTCTTTAAGACTTATTTAAAGCATCCTCAAGCATGAAACATCAAAAGTTTTCCGCCGATTATAATGTACGAGCAAATAGAGAAATGAGTCATTGTCTTTACAATCGCAAAAAAACCCGCCAGGCGTGAAAAACCACAAGTTTTCCGCTGATTTAGGTATACGAGAAACTAAGAAAATCGATAAAAAATTCATTTCTTTCCAAACATTGACTTTATTATTATGTAAAAGTTGTAGAAACTGAGCCTTATTATTTTGAAGCTGGCACAATTCAGTTTTTAAAAGAAATAAGTTTATCAATTTTTTCAATTACTTGTATACCCGAGTCGGCGGAAAACTCGTAGTTTTTTACGCCTGTCTTTTCTGCTCTTGAAAAAAACACTTCATACTTCTCAGTAAAAAATGAAGCCTAGTAATGTAACTTTATTAATTTTGTTATTATTATCAATCATCAGAACGTAGTTGAGTGTACGATTCTCCGTCGGAAAGTAGTTGAGTGTACGGTTCTTCGTCGGACAGTAGGTGAGTGTACGATTGGAAAGTAGTTGAGTGTACGGTTCTTCGTCGGACAGTAGGTGAGTGTACGATTGGAAAGTAGTTGAGTGTACGGTTCTTCGTCGGACAGTAGTTGAGTGTACAATTCTTCGTCAGAAAGTAGTCGAGTGTACGATTCTTCGTGGAAAAGTAGTTGGGTATACGATTATTCGTAGGGAAGTAGTCAAGTGCACGATTTTTCATCTAAAAGTAGTTAAGTGTACCATTCTTCGTCGGAAAATAATTAAGTGTATGATTCTTCGTTGGAAAGTAGTTGGGTATACGATTATTCGTTGGGAAGTAGTCGAATGTACGATTCTTCATCTAAAAGTAGTAGCATGTACAATTCTTCTTTAAAAAGTAGTTAAGTGTACGATTATTCGTCTGGCAGTAGTAATGTGTACGGTTCTTCGTTGGAAAGTAGTAACTCGTACGGTTTTTCGTCAGAAAATAACAACATGTATGGGTTTCCGTCAGATAATTTTAAGAGTACGTTTCTTCGTCAGAAGCATTACGGAATGGAGTGGCTTTGGTAATACTTAATGATGTATGTAAAATTTCTTTAATAGCATCTTTTTTAGGAATATCTAATTTTTTTTTCCAAGATAGTATACCATTTTCTCTGTATTTTTAAATGCTGAAAAAAATACTCTTATGACTTCTGATGAACAAATTTTTGTTGGTACATACTTACTAATGGTTTAAAAATTGAAGAAGGGGATCTTTTATTAAACTTATAGCTATTTTTCTGGATGCACCAAGTGGAAAAGCTAAGAGTTTGCAAGGGAACACGTGAGTAGTTGGTTTTTTAATAAAGCCAGATGTGTAGAAAACTACTTTTTTGTTGCAAACCTGAAACATAATTAATACCAAAATAATAATAATATATATTATTCAACCCAGACACAATTAACAGACATTTTATAGAATAAAATTTCAGTTCAAAATCAATTTATCATATAGATTTACTAATTTTCATATTTATAAGCAACTCAGAGGTAAAAGCATTCTTCAAAAATCAAATAAGTGTATGTAACTCATGAAATTAGGACGGAGTTATTAAAAAAAAAAAAAAACATTCGGTATTAATGGTGTTTCTTTTAATTGTCTTGTATCGAAAGTTGGAAAGTATTTTTATTGTCAGTAATATAATTACTTTTTACATACAGAGAAAAGTTTTCTGTCAGTTTTTATCCTCGGCTTGAACAAAAATAACATATAAAGTTTAAATGACTTTAGTAACGCTAGAGTGTCAAGGTTATATACGTGAGACAGTTTTTTAAATAACAGTAAATTTATTGCAATGCAGAAAAGTTTAATGTTTAATTAGTAAATACTGTTATTACATTCAAAAAACTATTAAGTTACGAATGTTTTTAATAAAAGTGTGAAGCGAACTTGGTCGGTCTAGAATTAGTAAAAAGTATGTTTTTCTCATATTTTGCTTATTGAAGTTTGGTTAAGTAAAATTTGAGATCAACCTTGAAATATCAGCACTTGATGCTTGCCTATGCTTTCAATACAAAAAACGAAGATACATGACTGTGTTTAATTTAATGTTTTTTAATGAAGTCGGTGAACATATGTATTTTGAAGTAACAGTATGTTTTGTATTACTTAAGCTTTATTGCGTTAGTTTTTGACTTAATAACGTTCAGTAATTAAATTACTAGGCTAAAACTTTTAGTGAAGCAATGCTCAGTTGCCATAAGAGTATATGTTTAGAATTTAATTTCCATTTTTCATTTTCTTGCATTTATTTTTGTCAGCCTACTCCAAAATGTTAATAAATGATTTCTCAAGATTTAATGCCATTCTATTTATGATCATCTGATGAAAGAACTACCTTAAGTCAAAAAATCACCTCAATCAACAAGGAAAAATTGTGAAAGAAAAAAACGCAATAAAAATTAATTATTGTATTTATACAGTACTAAATTTTTTTTAATTTTGAAAATTTTAAATATTATACTAATTTAAAATTTTCCAAAAAAACATGGACCTAAGGAATATATTAAGTGGGTCATCTAAAAAAGGTATATGAAGCTCTGGACGTATTACAATATTATTAGTAAAAAAAATCCTTTAATAGGACAATGTTAGTTCTGATACTTACTGTTTGAAGCAATTTCATGAACACCTACATGAAATTCCTGAATTTTTTTTATTAATAATATTTGAATACGTCCAGAGCTTTATGTACCTTTGTTGGATGACCCACTTAGACTTTCTAGGATAAAAATAGTACACGTAATGATAAAGTAAATTGAAGCAGAGATTTTTCTCAGATGCCATGACTGACTGCTTCACACGCCGAAGCGTCTAGGAGACAAAAAAAATTGTTTTGTTAATTTTGTCGAGGACTGTGATAATGTTGAATGACAAATATCTTTAACTAAAATCGAAGAAAGTGAGAACTAAAAGCAAGCATGAAAATATAAATTAAATGGTTGTATTCAACGTAATTGACAAACTAATTTTTTTTTTTCCTTGACCGTCACCTCCCACCATTTATATAAATGCTCGCCGTTTAGCGGACGTGTTTTCTGATCAGATGTTGGGTCTAAAAACTATTGAACAAAAAGGTTATTAAAAGGTGGCCTTAAAGAGCCCACATTAAATTATGAGAAACTTTACGTATCCAAATGCGTAGCTCTCTATGCTACCCGTGGTTTTTGCTTCACCTCAGGTGTCAAATGCCCGTAATCTGAGGAATTTCTTATTTTTCTCCTGTGATTCATAGGGTGATTCTGCCCTTAGTTGCTCAAAATGCATTAAAGAATCATACAAAAATAAGTTGGTTTCATAAATTATTACAAATATCTAAAACAATTCTACTACAAAGTTTTTAGGTCGAAAGATGTACAGTATTTTGTGTAAGTCGATTTTAGTCAATTTTTGAAAAAAATACGTCTGCTTTAGAAACGCGTAGCTAAGCTGCTTGTGGAGTTATAGCGTTTTAACTCACATTAAATAAAAGCTACGACTAAATTTTTTCAGTAGAAAAAAAACTTTCGTTCCATTTAGTGTCTCCATTCAAAGTAATAGCTGTTTAAGGACAAGCGATAGAAACCGCTAAAAATGCAATTGAGTACTCTGAGAACGTTTGAATCGTGGCATTAAATTAAAAAAAAATTTTCTTTAACCGATAAAACTTTGTTTCAGCAGCTATTTAAACCTATTTTGGGCAACCTAAAAAAGTGTTCTCCTTAGCTATTAGTGTTGTAATCCTAATTGATATTTATCGACATATCTCTTAAAAAGAGCGAATTAGACCAAACGCCAAAACACATGTCTTATGTTTTAGCCAAACGTAACAAAAAAAAAAGTTCCAATGCACGAAAGCTAGAAAAATAGATTCTTTTATCACTAAGGGGTATTGAAGTGACAGGTACAGAAGTGACATTCTGAGATATGGAGTACTATTACTGCTCGTAGACTTGATGTAAACGATTTGTTGCTTAAAAAACATCTGTCGTCAGTAAGTAGTACCCCAAAATAATTTTTTCTTATATGTTTGAGATATTTGGCATTCAGTACAAGATTTTGCTTATAAGTTTTAAATTAATATAATTATATTATGAATATGACAGATGACGTCTATATTTTGAAATGTTGGTGCGAGGACATGGTACAGGAGCTTAATTTTTTAGTAGGAGTTTTTAGGTACAAAATTAGGATTTTCAATCGGTGTCTGTAAACCGCATGAAGTGGTCACTTCTAATATATTTACACATCTGTTAATGTGAACTTAATTATTGCATACATTTTTCAAGCTGCAACCTTAGAACTTGAAAAACGTGCCATTAGCAGCCGATTCTAAAAAATATTAACAAATGCAAAAATAAGGCTTCATTCAACATTTTAATATGCATGACTTTCCTTCAATACACCCACCTTATTTTTCCTATCGTTAAGGACGTATCTAATTATATTCGTCCCTTCTTCTGTTTTCTAAAGCTTTTTCCTTTCTCTGTCTAAAATTCTTGATAGCTCATCTCAATTTTCTGGCATTTGACAAAGTAGCTGCTTAGCTGTTGAGCCAAGGAAAAACACTCGATCCCCTTAAATATCATGTGTCAGTACTGATGCTTACAACAAGCATGACAATTTACTTTTACCACCTTCTACTACGCAGCTCTGCTTATAATATATTTACGATTATCGGTACGTGCGAGGTACGTGTCCTGCAGGTGTTTTTGTTTCACCCTTATTTTCCCTATAATCTGTCCTCTGAATCAGGCACTGCCCCGTTGGTTAGTATATCATTTTATTGATCGAACGCAGTTTTTGGGTTTATATTGGAAAGTAGAAATCACAAGTGATTTGGAGGTGTATATGCATTTTATTATTTGATAGTAATATTGCCATGTTTGAACAAATACGAGGCCGTTTCTCGGGCAACGAAAAACAACATAAATTAAAATTTTATATTTATTACAAACTTTAAATAAGTAGTAAAACACATGTACTTGATGCATGATACACATTGGCTAAAGTTGGAAAAAATATTCTCTGTTACGATTACATTGTTTATTAAACTTTTTGTGCTGTAAAAATGTGATTGTGTACAGAGTTGCATGTACACAAACTACTGTCTTATTAAACTATCAGAAATACTTAAAGTTTTCTAAATAATTAAATAGTTTAAAAACACTGTAACACAACTGCAATCGGCACCTGATTGATAACATAACTTTCAGATTCTTACATTATCTAACTATGTATTGAACTGATATTTCTGATTTCTATGATAAGAATATTAGAAGCGAGTCATATCTTTTTTTTGCAGTTAACACGTATTTGTACAAAAATTAAATAGTTTAACTAAAGCTTTACGATTATTTTGAGAATTTTTTATTTATATTGTACAATTAAGTAATCAACGAGTTGATACACTGTCTCTCTTGATACCTCTTTCTATTGTTTAAAACTTCGTTTTAGTAAAACTTTAAAAATAATAATGAGGCAATCAAAGTATTAAAGACAATTTTCTATGAATTCAAAAAAAAATTGTTTATTAGTCTATCGTACATTATTTTCTTCCTTACATCGCTACTACCTTTGTAATAGTGATTGCTCAACTTAAAAATTAAATTTAGGGCGAGCATTTTCAGTTATATTTTTGAGCTTTATCAAAGTTGTAGTATTATTATTTACCTGATGTAAACATCAAATTCAAAAGTGTACATGTATTTTTTTTTTTTTTTTTTTTGTAAAAATTACTGTCAATTCGTCGAAAAAATGTTATTCACCTTTACAGTATTTCTGACTCCTTCAGAAAGTGAACACACAATCCTAGTAATCAAAAGCTTTACTGGCCACCATCTTATTTTAAAGCCCTTTAAATTTAATAGGGAGTAGAAAAAATACTAGACCACAAATCAATGGATGGAAAGAGCTGAAACGCTGTACGGTAACATTCTTTCCACGAGTTGTTTGATAAGCTTATTAAAGTTTTGTCCTACTACTGCCCTGCCCTGTACGCTGTTTCGACACCTTGCAGCGCTTTTATGGTCTTGTGAGTAGCTATTCTTATGCGATTTCTGCAGGCATCTTCTTTGCTTATTGTTACTCTGCATTTCCATTTCACTTGATTGCTTGATCTCCCAAATGCATCCGTTTCTCTGATTCTTTGATCCCAATCTACATACCATATTATTTTCCAAGTAGACGCAACTGATTGGGCCTGCCCCAGATTTTCCACTAATATCCCCGGATTCTTCTCGAATAGCTCTACTTCTCCTTGTTGCTTTCCTATCGGAGTGGCTTTCCCCCTAAAACATAGAATAGATACTTTTTTTTTGATACCTACATTTCCCTTTTTGTAAATTAATTCTCAGATTATTTGAGAGAAAAGGAGAAAAGAAGTAGAACAAAGAAAAAAAAATTCCTCGGAATGTCACTATTGTACGGCTTCCAATAACCCTTTCTAAATCCTAATATTTCGTACCAGCAATGTTAATCCCCGAAACAATGATTCTTAAGGACGGATAAGATCGAACTTTTGCAAGTCAAGTCAGGAATGTGGCTCTACTTGTACATGTTTTTTTTTGTATTTCCTTATTCTCTACATTTAACTTATATTTAAGGTGTGCTTGACCGAGGTGTACGTATGTGTATATATATAACAACCTATCGCTATGCGACAAAATTATTGTATTCTGTCTGTCTATCGGCACGTTCGGCACTGTGAGTCATTTACAACAGGAAGACGCATGTGGTAATACAGATCGGCAATTGTCATACATGCTGCCCCTGCAAGTTTCCCTCGTTTATTATTTCCATGCTAATTTTTCCCTTTTCTATTTTATAGAGAGGAGCGGGTAGTAAGGATTTTTGGATAGTTTGGCTATATTTCGTCAGTGATTACTTTGACTTTGTAGTGTCAACTTCGCTACTTGATTTCCAGTGACTTTTGCCCTTTTCTCTTGTGTTCTCAATACGTGTTGGATTTGGCGTTATTTTCTCTACTTTTCTTATTACCTTGTTATTATTGTACTACCCCGCAAAATGGCGTTTTCTTTTGTGAATCCGGTTGATTGTGTGCGCCGGCTGCGTGATTTCGCAAACCTACCGTACGATAACACTCGTGTTACCGGGTTTACAGCGGTCAACGGTAGTGTCTGTTCCATCCTCGAAGGTTCTGTGATGGAAGATCTTCTAAGGTGCTGCAGCTGCTCGCATGTGAGTATTATCCTTTTTTTTTTTTTTTTTTTTTTTAGCTGGGAACGAGATTGGTCGTGAACCCTCACGGGTTCTTCTCTCTTTCCCTCCTTCTTTGCGAGCCGGACTGGCCCACAGGCGCCGTGCCTTTGCCTGTGCAAAGGTATAAGTACCGGGGTGGCGTCGCATGCTGCGATGTCTACTGCCCTTCCAGACGATCGTTCACTGTCCTGTTCCAGGACTGCCGCTGGACTGCTTCTTTTCCGTCGACGGGTTCCGTACTGCGAACCCACTGCAACGTTTCGGAGCCTGGAGCCTCGTATGTCGTAGCTGTCGGTTGTACGTGCCACGGTACGTTTATCGTGGTGGTGGTTGAGATATCAACCTCTGACCTCCGACCAAGACGGTTTTCCGCTGGAGGGGCGGCCCGTTATACGTGTAAGGCCTCTCTTATTAGTTATACTTGTAAGAAAAATTTTATGATTGTATTAATTTTTCTTTTCCCTTTTGCAGGTCGAACGGCGGAATAACGGACTGTTTACCATCGCAACGCATAATCCGCCTGCGGTTTGCACAAGCTGTAATTGTACTTCCAGCAATCGGCCCGCACCGCCTAATCTGAATGTATTCTCGCTGGTGGATGGGTTCCGGGACTTGGCTGTTGATCGTTTTCTTTGGGGACGAGA
Organism: Copidosoma floridanum; assembly: GCF_036245765.1. Taxonomy (NCBI): domain Eukaryota; kingdom Metazoa; phylum Arthropoda; class Insecta; order Hymenoptera; family Encyrtidae; genus Copidosoma; species Copidosoma floridanum. Next base: position 13,900,097 of record NW_028321888.1, read on the forward strand.
ACGGGAACGCAGGAGGGAGCGTACTTAAGGCGTGATCCACAAAAGACAGAGAAGGAGAGAAAAAAAAATTTTTTTTTTTAAATCACCCCAATAATAAAAATAATTCTTGTATTCACACATGTAAAAATAAAACAAAATTGTAGTAAAAGAAACGACTCGTGAGTATTGTTTTACCTTTCTGCATTTCCCCGCGTCTTCCCGTATACATATATAAATTTATATAATTTTTAAGCGTGAATATTAATAAGGATTTTTTTTTTTTGCCGCTGCAAAAATTTGTGCGAATCGTAAAATTGTGATTGTGGTCATTCTTGGGACCAAATTTTTTCTGGAGGTCAAGTATTAGTACATTTACCTTAATCAGAAGTAGGATTCAAACCAACGCCCTCATTAGGGCGCCAGACTCAAGGACGTATTCCTTATCGGCTCTTGTACCGAGTATTACTGGGCGTTATGGTCCTCAATGAGGGCGTGGGTTCGAATCCCACTTCTGACACCAAAACTGTTGCGTAGGATTCTATGGTCTTGGGGTGCGCATGAAGTAGATAGTCGAGAAACTAGTATCAACGTCTTTATTAATGCAAAAACGAGAAAAGAGCGCGTCGCGTGTGTAAGATCTTCGTCCTTGATGGTTCCAGCCAGAGAGAGCGCTCCTTTCAGCATCTTATCTGCTTATCGCTTTGCTCCCTTCCACTACAATCATCTGTAGTAGGCCACAAAAAGAGGGGGCGCACGTACGTGTAGCTATGATATCGTACGTGACAATACACTCAATCAAGAAAAGTTCGTTGCCACACAGTAAAATGTACGGCGTCAAATTTAGAACAATTTCTTGTGTTGCACATTTATTTTATGAAATATTATGATTAAGATCTAAGAATAATTATGATAATGCCCCAAAACTATTTTTCTATATAATCTAATTATAATACGAAGCAATTTTAACAAGTTTCATGGCAATTAACAGAAACCCAATAATCTTATTCTTCATCCACCTATCTATACTTGTCAGTTAAAACAATGTTTATATCTTTTAGGTCCAAGGTGAATCGATATAAGTTCAGGGTACAAAAAAAAAATCAACTAGACGAAACCATCTTGACGTATGACATTCAAGATTAGTGTGATTTGGAAAGAATCAAGGCAGGATTTCACTCCGACGACGTCTTATCTATTTGTTTTCCATTAAGGAATGAGCCGGATGTTAAAGTATAGACAATTAAAAATGTCAAAAAATTTTAATAATTTAATACCTTAATGGAAAAATAATAAAAAATAAAAGCATAAAGAGATTGCACTTTATTTAAAAATCTTATTTTATCCAAAAGTATGAGCACAATATGTTAGTGCCTTTGTAATGCTGACCTTATTCATGAGAATAAAAAATAAACAAATGACAGTGAGAAGCCTTTGTGAGCTGTCTATTTGTTTATATAAGTTAATGGCAGATTTGTTGAATAGTATAGAGGAAACATGGATCTTATTACTCTTTCTTGCTATAAGAGCTCATGTAAGTTCTGAAGTTCCGTGATCTACACAAAGTTGCCACAAACAAAAATACTGACTAAATTGTCATAAATAAAAGTCTGACTTATACTTCAAAATTTTATTTTATGATGACATAATAGTCTTATACATTTCTAGAACAAAGTATTTTTCATTAAAATTGACACTAAGAATCACAACTATTTCATTTACACTTAAAATCAAAATATATTAAATCATCGTACATCAATAAGACAACCTCTGGGTTCTCAGCTTTTTCTATTTATTAAGTAAATTTGTCTTTTTATTAGCTACGTTTTGACCAGATTAATTACCTTATAAAATATGACAATCATTATACAATAAATATCACACTCCTTTTGTTGCCATAAATAATAAGTGTGTCAGATTAATGTCTTATTTACGCAGTTTGTACTTTTAACCATTGGAGCAAATGCTGTTCTTATGGGGTATAACGCCACGGAGGGCGGCGTGATTGCTGATTCCTGTATTGAGAGTTAACTAGAAATTTTTTTCCACTGTTATATAAAGTATTGGTTTTTTTAGTTTTTCTAATTTTTTTTATTTTCTTGCACGGTTTTCTTACATAATACAATTTTAAGTGCTTATGATACTTTTCGAATACAAATATTATTAAGCTCAAGACAAATCCACTAATTAATAATTCTAGCAACGGGGTGACGTCAGTAATACACAATGGCATATCATTTATAGATTCTTTTTTTACAAGATGTAGTTTTTTTTTTCAAGATAGTAAACCACTTTCTCTGTATTTCTGAATACTGGTAAAAATATATTTTGTATGACTTCTAATTAATCAATTTTTATTTAAAGATACTTACTGATTGTTTAAAAATTTAAGGAGCGGATCTTCTTTTTTTAAAGTGAAAACCATTTTCCTGGATGTACCAAGTGGAAATGCTAAGAGTTACCAGGGGTATTGGTAAGTAATTGGTTTCTTAATAAAAGCAGTTGTGTAGAAAACCACTTTTTCGTTGCAAACCTGGAGCAGAAAACATTTTTTAGTGGTTCATACGCAACAAATTATACATATTTGTTTTCAACACAAATACATTTCATGAAGATAATATATAATAAAAATTAAGTTTACAACAGGTTTACCAGATAGATTTAGAAATTTTAATACTTGTGACAGGTGAATTTATGGTGAAGACGTTGGATTAGTGGCATAGGTAAAAGCATTTTTATAAAGCAGTGTAAGTGGATATAGCTTATTAGTACTTGAAAAAGAAATTTTGGTAATAAGGGTATGTCACTCAATTGTCTATAATCTAAATCTTAAAAGTACTTTCATTGTCAGTGATAAAATTACTTTGCTACAAAATTAAAGTGAACTGTCGTTATTTAAGACTGTTCGACGAAAAAGAACATGTTAAGTGTAAATGTTAGTAACGCTACAACGTATAGGTAAAATTTGTTACACAGTTTTTTTCAGCAAAATAAAAATAAATACATTGCATGGTGAGAAAATTTCATGTTTGATTCGTATATAATATTTGTAAAACTATTCAGCCAGAAAATTTCGTATGTTACGTTTTCTTGTATTTATATGCGGCTAATTACCGAGAAAAATATCCAATGTGAAGATGACCCAGGTAGGAGACTATAAAAGGTTTAGGTATTTGTCAGTACTTAATATTACAAGTACATCAAGGGGCTCAAGAAAAGGTGACAATTTCTTACCCAAACTTGAAAATGACCTCTTCATCGCACATTCATAACTGTATTATCAGAAGAGATAACGTAGTATCTTCAAAAGTTTTTATAAACTACTAAAATAAACGGTAAAAATAATAAGTATTAAAGTATATTTACTAATGAATTCCTTAAATTCTTAATAGCAATTCTACGAACAAAATATACGTACTAGCGTAATGCGTGCGCGAAGAGTCCAGACACAATGCTTCACCAAACACGTCGCTACAGGCCAGTAGTAAAAATACACGATTACTTAGTATCGAGGGCTGAGGAGCAAGGTACCTTTGATTTGCTAGGCAGACGATTCAGAGCTTCAAACTTTTACAAAATTTTCTGGGACTTGACTTCAGGGCATGAGTCATATACTTGTACACTACGTATAATAACATTTTGTAAAAACGATAATCGAGTGAAAGATTAGATATGCAATGAATGCTAAAATACGAAGAGCGTGAGATTTTACTCTTTATTTGGTACGTCGTATACTCGATTCGCATAAAGTGTGCATGCAAATGTTAACGGCGCAAAATAACGAATATAAAAACGAAACAAAGAGAAATTATGAGCAAATCGACGAATTAAACTTTGAATTACAGCAAAAACAACGTACAATTTTCGACTTTGATTTAAAGTTAAATAGACAGGATAGTCCTAATTTGTTGAATAATCAAATCTGTATGGTTGTGAGTGAGGTTTTTATCATTTATTGGACTTGTTACAAATTATCTTTCAATTAGTAATTTTACACAAGTACTGTGGACTATTTATATTTTAAGAACAGCCATAAGAAATTTTCTATATAAATCTAAAAAAATATTAGTTTTTTTGCGTAAGTACAATATCAAGAAAAAGTAACTGATTTTTTTATTTATTTCCTCTGAAAATAAATTCTTTTTTTTTCTTTTTTATTTATGTACATTATGAATGCTATTTTTCCAGAAAAAAGCCCAACACTTACAGTAATAGTAAAATAAACACAATGTCCTATTTAGCAAGAATTTTTAAAGTTACTATAAGTTTGTACATATTAATCATAGGCGATAACCTTTATCAATTTATCTATTTTCTTTTTTGTTTGGAAATATCGTACACTGGAACATCTTTCGTGGCTACATTATTGAATATAAACACGAAAGAAATAGATTTTCATAAAGTTTTAATAAACTATTTTTTAAGATTAAAAATGTTTTGATTTTAATAATTTTTTGAAAAGATTGCCTGAAAAGCCAAAATAAGCATTATTTCATATTCAAACATGGAAGGATTAACCCTTTATTTATGATTAAGTCATTAAGTAAAGTACTAGATTAGTACTAAAAGGGGCATAAATAAAGTTGGCTTTAGTTATAACTTATTAAATTTTTTAATTATTTTTCTACTCATTCGTCCACATAACGATGGTATCAATTGTAAGAGCCACAAATTTTTCAGTAGATTGTTCATTCCCTTTCTTTTTGTTCATGTTTTTTTTTAGTTATTTTATTTTAAAATCTTTCTATTATTATTCTACAAAATACAAAGGGGCTGTGTTACCATTGGTTTTAACCAATGATGATAATCTGCGAATCGCCTCCACACGAAGCAATTATCGAGCCGCCGAAAAACCGAGGTCTGCTGTACTGGCAAGTAGCAGCAACGCTACAGATTCTAGCTCTAGATCTTTTGCCTAGCACATCAAAGATACCTTGCTTCTCAGACCTGTAGACTATACTTATACTTTTACTACTGGTCCATAGCGACGTGCTTTGTAAAGCATTGTGTCAGAACCTTTCACGCACGCATTATGCTAGGACGTGTATTTTGTTCGTAAAATTACTAATAAGAATTCAAGTTATTTATTCGTGAATATTATTTAGTAATTATCATTTTCTGTCGTTACTTTAACAATTGTACCGCGTAACACGACGATTATTAAAGTATTCTATTATAAACCTTTATACGAACAAGCATCTTACGTGATGTTTTTATGATGACGAGCCCATGCGCTCTTTTGTATATTGAAAAATAGAGTATGTAACTTTCATCCACGTGTATTATTTATGTATTAAATGAATTCATTTACTTCATGAATACGGTGCCATCCTTTGTGATACTACGGCTATTATGCTTTAAGGAGGTAATTCCAAGACTTAGGGTAAGGAATCCCATAACTTTTTCCTGGGTCGTTTGAATAAATCGTAATATTTAGTAATAACATACACCCAAGCCTCTTATGACTTTTTACCTTGTCACATTTATGCGAGATATTAGAAGGGTGGCAAATTATTGTCCAAAACTATGCTTTAAACAAAGCAGAGTGTTGTATGCACGTGTACAAGAGTAAACCATAACCCCACGACCTCGTAATTAGTCAATATAAACTTGATCTCTCTAGTATTAATAAAAAGTACTCTTATAACATTATACTTTCTTACTAAAACTGAAAACAATGAGTGACAGAACTGGGGCATAATGTTTCAGATAAGGCTAGTTCGCTCTAACAGTAGGATTTTCTCACCCTTGTGATTCCGTAAAGAGCAAATTTTTGAGTATTGTGGATTCAAAAGTATTTTGGTTGCATTTTTTTTAAGCTTATGGAAAAATGTAAGAACATGAAGCAAATAGGTTAAATACATAGACGAGAAATGTTGAGGAATTCACATTTTTTTAAAGTGAGCCGGAAATAGTTCAATTACATGAAAATTTCAACAGTAACGACTTCATTCTTTTTGTTCAATCTCTTGATTTTCTCTAAAATATAGACAATGCATTTTATCCTTATAGAAATAAAGGGGTCTCTTGAGCCTCCACGTGCTACTCCCATAGAGTTTACTTGAATATTATTATTATTATTATTATTATTATTATTGTAATATTTAAAAATATGATTAGAAAATTAAATCATTTGTGTTTTAACTCTATCTTAAGGTAAAATTATTATCTATGGTAAAGAAAATTTATACTTCTGAACTTTTCCACTGGTATCAAATCACGTTATCTGCAGCATAAGCAAAACTTGGCATAAACGGTCTTGATAACGTAGCTCATAAATCTTTTGAGAAGGAAAACTACAAACGGTTGTCCTCGTTACGATGATTTTAATGACATCTATATATCGTACATCGTGACTGGATAGTATACTGATGGTTTGTTATATTGCCAGTTAATCAATAAGCAGTTAAATATCACTTTTCATTTTAACATGATTTAAAGAACATATTAAGATGAGCCTTCAAATTTTCGACTATTTTTTGCTACTATGTAGAGATAGCCTGTTCCCCTATCTCGGCTATGAATTTCTTGATAAAAGAAACATGGTGGAAGTCAGAAATGAGTAGAAAAATAAAAATTTGGTTTTCAAGTGAGGGGAAAGATGTTTTTTGAACTAATTTTTTTCCATTTTATGATTGTCTACCAAAATAATACTGCTATAGAATTACCCTTGCCATTATACCAAAAGCACACACCCCCAAACCACCGTCAAAATTAACGTACAGATATGATATTAGATTTATTTATGAGCTCAAAATTTAAGATATGACTAAAGTAAATTTAAAAGAAGAGTTAATGACTAACAGCAGAAAAAAGAGTTTCAGAAAAATGTAGTACCCTTACAATCGGGCCAACAAGTGCTTAAATCTTTCGCATTACACCAGTAGTACTTTTTAAAGTGATTTGTAATAATAATAAGTCTTTAACTAAGTTTAAAACAGGAGTTTGCGTATGTTTTCATCGTTTAATAAGCTTTAACGTGATACTCATGAAAATAAAAAAAAATAAAACTACCCATGCTAAAGTAAGATAAAACTGTAAATAACATTCTCATACAAATTTTATTTAACGTTACAGCTTTCAACATATCTCTACATAGGTCCTGATTGACATTTTTTCCCTAACCTTGTAATCTTTTTGTATAAATGAGAACTTTTATTTGAATTTCAGACATTGGTTTTATCTTTTTTTTTAATTATGGCTTCATTGCAAAACTTATAACTCAGTGCATTTAAGTAATAATTTTACCAAATTTTGTTTGAGCATAGCGCTCACAGTTACAATAAAAAAAAATATCTTTACGACAAACAAAGTTATCGACCTCCAAAGTTTGTAAGTTTTTGCCAAGAGTGTGTGTTTATAGTATTGCAAAATATAGAAATTATCCATATTTTCAATTACCTACTGCAAAAAAAATTGGACAAATTCTTCAGACCATTTTCTTATGAATTCCATTTTCATGTGACTCCTCCATAAGGTTACCTAATAAATTTAAGTATTATCAACATTAAATATATAGAGAGCAATAAGTTGTGAAATGGTCTCAAATTCTACATCTGACTTTTCAACATCATCAATAGTATTCTATAAAAATTCAAGCTCTACGCACATGTAAAATTAGATAAAATTTTTACTTTATTACATCAAGTTATATAGTTTTCAACTAAGCCATTAATTTTAAAAAATAGAAGAAATATTTAAAAATTGAATAAATGATTTAAGTTATATCAAAATACTACACAGGTTATGTAACTTATAAAAAGAAATTGGGACCATGGAGATATTACATTGAAAGCTGTAACGTTAAATTTGATTTTTTTAAATTTGTTAATTGCATAATAAATTGAATTAGTTTGTTAGTGTCGTAAGTTTAACGTACCATGGGTTACTTATTCTTTTATTAATTTTAAAAATAAAGAACATCTTTTATATTTCCAAGAACGTTAAAGCATTAGTATTTTTTTGCAGTTATCTTATTTTGGCATAAAAAATTAAGTTTTTTTAATTTTTATAAATTTCATCTTAAAGCTGATTAAACGTTAAAAAAAACATCCCATGCAATATCTTCCCTACAAGTTCCAAATAGATGTTCGTTAAAATATGTCAAAAAACACGGCATTTGTGGGAAATTTTGCAGTTTCTCAATTCCAACAAATTTTTTACACAAAACTGTGTTGTTTTTTTTTTTTCAATGTTACTCCAGGATAACTTTAGTATCAAACTTAATTACAGTAAGCCAAAACCTAATTATTTTACAGCAGGACTGGGCTAAAAATGTTTGTTAGTCCCACAGTTTTATCTACGATACAAAATAACTAAAACTTTTGAAAATATACAGTAGTTGAAAACGTTTTACATATGAGTATTATCGACAATGTACTGTTTAATACATTTTTTTTTTAATTATCAGACAAAAAATCCATAAAATAGTTACCTGATGTAAAGCTTCTTTCATATTTCTTGGTAAATTACCGTCTTTTCGTACAAACAAGCTCAAGTTTTTGCGTACATCATCTTCGACTCCTATTAAGATTTCATAAAAAAAAGTTGTCTTATATTTTCTAAATAAATAATAATTAGCTAAGGTTCTAAAATTAGCAATAAATATTTTGAAAGGTTAAATTCTTTTGTAGCGATCAACTCATAAGTTCCATCTTTGAGGAGACCAGTCGTATCATTGAATGGGATCGTGGGTATTGACACCGTAACAAAGCTAGTGAAACAACCAGCATACATTGAAATTATGATAAATGATGTCAGATACAACGACAGTTTTGCAATCTTCAGTGAAAGAGGGCTTAATGGAATATCTAAAAATTTTGTAAAAAATATAGAAAAAGTCAATTTATAGTTCTTAATAACTATTAAGTATTTTTTAGTAGTTTGATTTTAAGTAGTTTAAAAAAATATAAATCAAAATAGCTCAATAGGTAGACTTATCATGTTACGGTTTATGTAATCAGATTAAAAACAAGATAATGTATTTTACCTCGTCAGACCAAGCGACTCTTGTCCAAGCTCTTTAGACGCCAAGTAGACACTTTTATTTCAAGTGTATTTACCTTAAAACTAGATTTTCTGTAGGAAGCTTCATTCTTACAGTAATTAATAAGCATTGTTGAATCGAAATTGGTAGGAGGATTCAAAAAATAGTCAATTTTTACTCATGAAGTACAGCTTATCAAACGCTTCCATGCTAATTTTTCCCATTTGATCAAAACTTGTCATGAAGTCGAATATACAGGTAAGTGAAACGTCAAATGTAAAAGTTATTATACAGTTCTTTAAAACTTAATGACAATTCAGCCCTTATTTTTCATTTAAACAAAAGCTATATCGGTTAATGATCTAAATTCAGCAAAAAAAATTTTATTGTATCAAACGATTCTTGAAACCAAATTTTCATAAATATATTAATTCACTAGGCCACATAAAATTTCGTCGTTTGTAGAATAATTGATTCATTTGCGTGAATGAATTTAAGAATGTACCATTCGTCTTTTTGTGTATTAAATGTTTCTTCTGTAGATTAGTAATTTACTTTGTAACGAGACAAAAATGGCCTCCATGTTTCGAAAAGCTTATTTTTTTTTTTTTTTTTTTTTTTTTTTGATGGAGCGGGGAGGGAAAAATCTTCATAGACACCCCAGCTAATCCGGTAGTAGTTTTGGATTCACCCGGTGTGCCTACCGACTAAAAAATAACCTCCCCGCATGGGACAGGTTCGTGAGGACCACTCCCTTAGAAGACAAAGACTATACCAGTTATGGAGAGTGACGATGTGCTCGTTTAGAAAGGTGGTACACCGAGAGTGTTGTTTTGACGTGCAGCTGACCGTGACGTCGTCTGCATAGACGTACGTGTTGATATTTTCGCGCTGGGGCAGGTCGTGGCAAAAAATGTTGAAAAGGGTGGTTGAAAGTTTGGAGCCTTGAGGGACTCCGGAGGTTATTGGACGGGGGTTGGAGAGGGAGTCGCCTACTTTAACGCGGATAAATCTGTCCGAGAGGTAAGATTCGACGGTGCCGATGAGGTAGTGCGGAAAACCTAACTAAATAAGCTTATACAGGAGGCCTTCGTGCCAAACTCTGTCAAAGGCCTGCTGTACATCTAGAAAAGCTATCATGGTGAAGTTTTTGTGGATGAGGCTATCGGAGAGGTCTTCGGTGACTCTCAGAAGCTGGTGAACTGCCGAATGTCTGGCTCTGAAACCATACTGCCCCTCTGGAAGGATGTTATTTTCCGTGGCGTGCTTGTTTAGGCGGGTAAGAATGACGCTTTCAGTGATTTTACTGGGCTATGAGAGTAGGCTAATGGGTCTGTGGCTTGCGGGGTTGCTGAGGGGTTTTCCTGGCTTCGGGAGGCAGATGACCGTAGCCACCTTCCACGCAATTGGGAAATAACAAAGGCGCATCACGGCGTTGGTGATGTTGCATTTTCGAGTTTTTAGAGAGCGGATGATGCCTCTGATTTCGAAGGGTGTGCAGTGTTCGAAATCTGGATTGTCAAGGACCTGTTGCTGAACCATGTGGGTGATCCTCGCGTGTTTCTGCGCTAGTTCTTTAGCGCTAAGGTTGGGAGAGCATTGATTTTCCAGCGACTCTGCAAAGATCTCTGCTTTGTCCGAATCTAGCGAGTAGAGTTTGTTCCCTTGTTGAAGGGGGGGGGGGAGGGAAGGCCGTTTGTTACGGAGTTTTTAACGACCTTCCAATCATTTCTTGGGTGGGACTCTGCCTGGGCTATGAACATGTTAAATTCCTTGTTTCGGAATTCGAAGACTTGGGATTTGACTTCCCTTTCAAGGGAGTTAAGGTGAACTTTAAGTTCGGGGGTTCTCCTTTTTTGCCAGAGTTTCTGGACTCTTTTCTTCTCCTTGATGAGACGCAGGAGGTCGAGGGGGAGTTTAAGTGTATGTTGGTGGAGCTGTGGTTGTTGTGGTGGCTTCTTGTGTGCATCTGTGGAGTTTGTCAGTGAATTCGTCTACTGCTATGTCGAGTACCGTTTGGGACTTTATGGGACGACATTTAAATGGGGAGGATTCGAGGTTATACGCAAGGTGGACCCAGTCTATGTGGCTGGTGGTGACGGGTATGGTGAGAAGGGATCTTAGGATCTCTTGGTAGACTGGGTTATGGTTGCAAGGGAGGTCTGGGGATGTTCATGGTTCCGTAGGGATGGTCAAGTTTTTCGTCAGGAATATGTCTAAGATGTCTGGGTCTAGGTCTGGTGAGCTGGGATAGTGAGTCGGTTCACTCGGAATCTTAATGTTGATGTTGAGGTTGCGCAAGTGTTTAAGGAGGGAACGACCCTTAGGATTTTTGTGTTTGCATCCCCACGATTTGTGCTTGGCGTTTAGATCACCAGCAACTATCGTAGGTATGTTGGAGTCAAACAGCGGGATTATGCATTGGAGGTTTGGATCATCCGTTGGAGGAGAATATAGGGAGATGATCCTGATGGAGGCAGATAAGGTGGTGTGTAATTCAATGCCGACTTCTTCGCAGTTGGCAGCGTCTGTACTTATGACTCGATGGCGGATGCCCTTGCGTACAAGGATAGCCACTCCGCCATGGGATTTTTCGCGTCTGTCACGTCTCTGTACCGTGTAGTTTGGTATGTAGAGTGTTTTTGTGTTGTCTAGGTGTGTTTCAGTGATGCATGCAATGTCGATGTCTTTTAACTGGAGTATGTGTGTGAGTTCAGTCGTTTTGTGTGCGATGGTGTTCGCGTTCCAGTTGAGTAGCGTAAAGTCTCTGTCTAGTGTGCTGCTGTTCTGTTGCCCTCGAGACAGGACAGTCTTTGGTCAAGGCAAGTCAGCAGGGTCATGATTGAGTGGAGGATTGTCTCGGTGGTCAGGGGTACGTTGAGTAGAGGAGTCGGGGGAGGAGCTCTTGTTCAGTATTGTTGAGAGGATGTCACATTCGCGTATGACATCCCCGGGCGAATAATGTTCGAGCCTTGGGCTGTTGTCCGAGGGGTGCCTCTCCCAAAAGGGAGAGGAGTTGGGGTAGTGCTTTTTTTGTAGCGTGAACTTATTTTTGGGGGATTTTCGGACAACCCCGGTAGAAGGTACAGTGCTCACCATGGCAGTTAGCACAGCGAGGGGTGACTTGGTCCTTGTCCTTTTTTGGACAGGTTGTGGTAGCGCGGTTTAAACTGTAGAAACCACAGACGAAGGCGGCGCGGCAGTAGGCTGCCGTGTGGTTGAACTTTTGGCAGCGACGGCATTGAGGTACATCACTCGATTTTCGCTTCTGCTCCACTCTGACAGAAGTGCCCCCGAATGACCTGTGGTTATAGATGTCGTTGGATTTGGCATCCAACGCATCCAGGTACACGGTAACTAGGGACCAGGTCCGTTCACCCTTGGTCATACGATGGACCCAACGGGCGGATGGTACTTTTTTCTGGATCATCTCCAGGATTTCTGCTTCCATAAAGCTGATTTTGACTCCACGGATGACAACTATCATTTCACGATCCTCGTAAAGTTGATGGGTGGTAAACTCGACCTTTTTCTCGTCAAGGTCGTGGACGATTCGTCGAAAGCTGTCAACGTTCTCGGGGTATACGCGAGTGCCTTTAGAGGTCGTAATGGCGTGGCGGACAGGGATGTTCTCTGCTATGAGGGCTTTGATAATCCTGGGCCATAATTTTTGGTCCAGGATTGTGATTGGTGGAGGTGCCTTCTTTTTGGGGGCGCTGTTGGTTTCCTCCGAGTCATGTTGAGCTTGGTCCTCAAGATGACCGTCGAAGGCGTTTTTCCCTGCCTGGGAAAAGCTGAGTAGTAAAACGTGGGTTGGGGACGATTCTATCTCCATATCGGAGAAATTGGCTGCGGAATCATCCGCGTTGAGGTCGAGCGTGCGCTGTTTTTTTGGAGGTGGCTTTACATTCAGAGAATTGGCCGAATTGTTGTTTACCTTATTTGGTGGCGGGGGGAATTTCTGGGCTTTCAGAGAGAAAGAGTTAAGAAGATTTAAGGAGTCATGATTTAGAGGTGACGGTACAACAAGACCCGGGCCTTTTGGTAGCGGGGTTTTCTCTGTGCAGGGTGACTTTGCAGAGAGTGCTAAAACAGTCGCGTCTTTCTCCTCGTTGGAGAGGTTTAAAGAATTAATTAGCTGGATGGAATTTTTTAGCTGAACTGAGTACTCACTCACTATTTTCTCCAAGTACTCGATCCGTTCTTTTTGGCTCGCGAGTTCCTTGGCGATTTCGGGCGGTATTGTTGTGGCCCGAGAGAGCGGGCTGCGCTTCCGCTGGAGGCTGCGTCGGTTGACGCGGGGATCTCGGCTACCAAGCTCGAGTGATTGCTGGTCCACTGGCCGGCTATGTGTCAGGGCTGACATTGAGGGGAGCTGTGCACTTGTGTCACTTGCACTGGCACTTGCACGATCACTTGCACTGTTAAGCGCTAACATCTCGGAAGATGAGTCCAATTCTTCTCGAAATGCTTTTGCTGATGCAACGTACGTACAAGGAGCTGAAAGTCAAAGCTTTTTCAAATTTGTTGGTTTTTGGGGAGCTATTTATATGTACGGGAGCGCGCGGTGGCTCAGTCGGTTAGGTCGTGGATTGACACGCGGAAGACCGTGGTTCGATTCCCGGCCAGTGCGACTTTCGGGCAAGTACCTCTGTGATTTTTCACACGTTCTTTTTCACCACGCAATGCTCCTCGAGGAGGGCTTAGGCGACTTCCTTGCAGCATGATTGCCTCACTTCCTCCTACTCCCCTCCTGTAATGGAAGGCCTCCCATCCCTTTCTTTGTCCCTATCCCAAGTTCTAAGTGCCTATAGTAGTGCCTTTATCAAAGGAGCCGGACGTAGAACACTTTAATATTAAAAAAAAAAAAAATGTATAATCATAATGACCCCTACGCTTTTATAAAGATTTTGGGATGCCAACATTACCAACAGACAACGAGCTGAGACTGAGATACAAAAACACAGCAGCACCAGCAGGAAAGGACAAGAGAATGCGAACGCGACTATCGGGACACACAGCACCTGCTATGACGAGAGTGACTGCAAGAGGAGATAAGTAAGTGGCAGCAGCAGCAGCAACGATATGGCCATTGCTTAAGCGAAAAATCGCGAGTCAGTCTAGAGTAGACTCTTGAGCTGTATACGCCTGGGTGCGAGCAGCGTGAGTTTTGGCGGTTTACGCGTTCTTGTGGCAAGAGTTGAGAGAAAGAGTTGTCGAGAAGGTGCGTAGAATGTTGAGAGAAGAGAGAGAAGTGTGAGCGAAAGTCTAGCAGCTGCTGTGTTCTCCCAGGATGACGAGGTCTCCAGGTAGAGGACTACGGAAGCAGCTCAGATCAGAGAAAGAGGGTAAGAAAAAAAGCGAAGCCGTGGGATGGACGATCCGCTTCGACGAGGTGAATGAGAGAGCACGAGGTGCATGCTTGGGAGTGCCGCCATTATCCGCGCGTTTTGTTGTGTATGAGAGTAGATAGCAGAATTGAGAGCAAGAGAGGGAGAGCAGCTTCTTCGAATAGACCAGAGAGGGAGAGAGAGAGAGGGAGAGAGAGACAGTGGGAGGAAGTGTAGAGAGCAAGAGCAAGCAGGGCAGAGTGTTTAGAGTCTTTAGAAGTTTAGCATGCCTTGGGGAAGATCCCCATCTGGTACATAATTGGTGGAAAACTTATAACTAAAGCTTAAGATTAACGGTTGTATGGAAATACTTAGATCTAATGCTAAGAGTACAAAAATTAAAACAAAGTTGACAAATAAAATTGAAAATGCCAGAACAGTAATGATAAGGCAAATGTAAACAAGAAAGGCTAATATAATACTAAAATATAAAAAAGAGGGGCTGGGTAAAAGATTAAGAAAGTATTAGAGGCTAATAAGATGAGATGAAGAGGGTGGTGGAAAGGTCAAAAAAAGAGAAAGAGGCGTGGGACAGGTGCTCATGAGATTGGAAATGACGCGTGACCAAGTTGGTGAATACTGCTAGTAATAACGTTTGGTGAGTTGGAACGAAAGTCGGAAATAAAGGGAAGGAGAAAGTGGATGACGCTTGACAGAGTTTTCTGGAATACAGAAAGCGCAGTATAAATAGTTACTGAGGGACAGAATGGTGGTAATAAGAATGATTAAATGGTAGAAACTTATCACCAAGCTGCCTGCGCCGCCAAGTGGCAAAGCACAGTGCCTTCAGTGATGTGCTGCGTAATTACTATGCCCTCTCAATACACACACTCTTTCCACTCGTGTGGAACACGCTGAAATAGGGTGTCATGAAGCATGGATTTAAAAGTGGTATGTAAAGTCCGCAAGATTCATGGGAGAAAGAGCGTTAGTAATCTCGGAGGCTTGGATGTAAACAGCGTCGTCGTGTGATCGAGTGCGGAATGAAGGTACTATAAGGATGGGCTAAGGACGGCGTAGGGTACGTTAGTTTAAGGCTGTTTAATTAATTCCTTAAGACTTTTGTAAGAAAAAGCATTCATAAGCAACACCATTAGTCTAATATGATTTTGTCTATGTGATTTGAGAAACTAATGTAGTTTAAAACGTTTCGGGTTGGTGAGTGTGACTGAAAAATATGGTAATCTTTTAAAAATAAGACTATTTTTGTATATTTAAATTATAACTCACTGGAATTCGTCAATTGGATTGTTAGATGAAATTTGAAAAATATCTGTACTTGTTTTTAAATATTTTAGTATCTTAGAACCATACATTTCTTTATTCAGCTACTATAGTCTGTTTGTTTTGCTCTCGTTTAAATAATAATATTTTTATTTAATTTTTTTTTAATACTTAAAACTAGACTTTGATATAAACTACTGTGTTGTATACAATTTGTAAAAGTCTTTTATTTTTGTAAAAGTATTTTATTATACGTAATTGGCCTCTATGACCTCTTTAACATGGTTCATTCTTTGTATGTCGCAATTAAATTTGAAAACTCAATTCCAAAATTTTTTTTTCCTTGTTTTAAAAATCAAAATTTAAAAAATCAACAAACTGATAAAAGAGTTTGTGTGTGTTCATCTCGGGTTCTCACATACACTGATGTTGTTATGATAATTGCTATTATCTTGTAAGCGTCTGTGATATTAAAAGTTTTTTCTTGATATTCTATTTTTTATCGAATAACTTATGTACTTTTTGTCTTGTATTATAATTTCTGGTATGAAACTAAATTTTATTTATTTTAAAAATAAGTTCTGATCGCTTCTGATTTAGTGTATCACTTTTGAGTAAGAACTTTAAATATCTCTCTCATGTCACGTTATCTTTCTATCTAGTTCTAGTATACTTTTCGACAGCTACATTGTTTTTTGTTTATTAAAAAAGTTGTCTAAATTTGTTTTTATGTCCATGCGGTGAGTTGTTAGTTGTAATCTTAAGTAAAATGAGACTCTGTCTCATCATTTAGTCATTATTGAACATTATATACTTGGTATAAGGTGATTCTGGGCGTTGTGCTAGTTATTACTAAGATCTTTTTCTTATAAACAAGTCTTACTATTCGTACTGAAGAAAAATAAAAATTGAGTTTTAGCTTGAGTCATTTTTATGTTTCACTTTAGTATTACTTTGATATTTCTTGTAAGTTAACATATTATAAGGGAGTTGATGTCACGTTTAAAAACGTTTCTTCATACATAATCAATATCTTAAACTTAATCAATTTGTTAAGCTCTACTTTTTTTCTGTCAATCAATACAAATTTTTGTACGTGAATACTCTTCTACGTGAAACTTTAATCGTCAAAGACAATGTATCTTCAAATGAGTATTTAAAAATTATTATTTAAACAATATAAAACAACAAAAAAACAAATTTACACATTAATGGGAGCAGATTTTATTTACATTCCAGCCGCACTAAATTACTCTTTTCCTTAAAATTTTTTTGTTTCTTTTAATAATCGTAAGTATTAACGTTCCTAGCAATTCAGTAAAATAAGAAATTCAACTATGTCACATCGCATATTCTACTTTTGAATGTGAGACATTTTTTAACGATCACAATAAAGTTTGCTGTGTTGAATAACGAAAATCAAACTATCACATTCTTCACTATGTTGGGCATGATCATTTTGATTATGCCGCGTAATAACTTTTTTATGGCTGCTACATAATAAGAATTGCTTGAAATATAATTAAAATTACTTCAAACGTAATAATTTCCATTATCAGGTGAGTATGTATAAGCTTTCCTGAAAAATATGATGGTTTTAAGTACGGTTCTAATACTTTTTTTAACACCATTTTTCGCCATGTGTTTATTTCAACCTCATTATTACATACGTTTTCCAAACTATAATCTTAAAAGTTTAGAAAATCTGCCAAGCAGGCGGTCCCAGAAACAGTAATAAATACCGAAATAAGCCTTTACTTTGTACGTTAATGCATTAGACCCTCACTCAACAAACCCATCTCCTGCGCAACTGCGATTAAAGACATATAATTATAGCAGCCCCAACGCTTTTACGATTTTTCCTAAGCTATTCCCTTTCCACTCCCTCAGTTATCAATAGCTTATCTGTATTTTCTGGCATACGACAAAGTAGCTACGCTGTTGGATCGAGGAAAAATACTCGACCCCCTTAAATATCATGTGTCAGTACTGTCGCGTTTAAAGAGAATGACAATTCACTTTTACCACCTCCTGCAACGCAGCTCTGCTCATAATATAGTGACACTTATCGGTGCGTGTCCTGCAGGTGTTTTTGTTTTACCCTTGTCTCTCCTCTTATCTGCCCTGTGACTCAGGCCTTATGCCGTTGGTAAGTACATCATTTTATTGATCGAACGCACTTTTTTGGGTTTATATTAGAAATTATAAGCTACCGAACTGTAGGTGTGTATGAGTTTTGATATTTAACGTTAGCGTTGCCATGTTCGACAAATACGAGGGCATTTCTCTGGCAAAAAACAACAAAAATCGAAATTTGATATTAACAACAATCTAAAAACGAGTACTAAAACACCTGCATATAATACGTGACACATGCTGATTAAAATTGTAAAAAAAAACATTTTTTGTTGCGATAAAACGTTTATTAAGAAATTTTTGTTGGGTAAAAACATTAATTTTTTTCTTTGACTGTGTACAGAGTTGCATTGACGCAATCGACTATATTATTGAGAAGTTTTGAACATATTATGTTCTCTCAATAATTTTATAGTTTTGAAACACAGTAACACAATTTTAGGTTTAACACGATTGAATTAATAAAAAAAAAAAAACATCGTCGGTAATTGTGAGTTCTTCAACTTTTGTAATTGAGTGAAATAATCGATGTTACTCGCATTAGAGAAGTATATATATATATATACATATATATTATTATAACTACAATAGATTTCGTTACCTTCTAGTTAAAATCAAAAGAAAAATTGTTTTTTAGACTATCGTACATAATTTTCTTCCTTAGATCGCCGATACTTCTATAATAGTAATTGCAAAAACTGAAACTTTATTTTAAGCATCAGTTGTAGGTTATGTTCTAAAGCTGTACTAAAGTAGTAATTTTATCAATCACCTTGTATGAATATTCGATTAAATAAATCTACCTTTCTCTTTTGTAAAAAATACTGTAGTTTTTTTGGAAATAGCTTATAAGCACTTACAATACTTTTTGAAACATTTAGAATAAGAACATCAAAAAATCAGAATCAAGAGTTTCACTAGCTACCACTCAATTTTCAAGTAATAAACATTTAATTGGGGGTATAAGAATTATATATCAACAAAGCAACAAACAGATAGAACCAAAATGGTCTAGTTACGCATTTTGCATGTATTGTTAGATAAGTGTATTAGAATCTTTTACTGTCTACTTACTACTTACTACTTTACAAAATATCACAGCTAATTTCTGTTATTTCGTCAATCTGATCGAAAATATAAATGATATTAAAAGTTACATGTAATCGAAGTATTTGTGAGGAACTTTTTTAACTTTTTCTAAGATAAAGATTTTGAAAAAAAAATGTTTTAAGACACAATCTCTATGATAAAGAGTATACTTTATTTAAATAGTTCTGGTCACTTTTACAGTGCTACATGTATATAAGCTTATTATTTATGTACAATCAAAAACCATAATGGTAATGCATTTTTTCCAGAAAGAGATAATAATTTTGTGATTTTTAAGCTGAATTGTATATTTGAGGAGTACAAGTCATAAATGAAAATGTAAGACCTATCTATATTGGCCACTTTTTAAAACTCTTTTTAACAAAATAAAAAAAAAAAACCATCGAAATTTTCCATTTGCGCTTAAACTTTTATATAATTTTCTGCGGGCAACGACAAACGTTCCTTAAAATAAACCAACACATGCGTCAGAGACTCTTAATACGTATACTGCAGTATAAAATGAATAATACATTGAGCCATTGCTGACATTGTGACTACCAACACCACTACCACACCAAACTAATAGAACACTGAAAGGACCCACTACTCCTATCGATTACAATGTTTGGTGAGGCCACGTATCCACTCGCAGCAAATACGAGCTACTTTTGCTCCTACTCTCCAAACTCGACAGCCAATCTACTTGGACTGACGAATTTTTTTCCCCGCCCTTTTTTGGTTAACGCAAGCTCGACCAAGTGCCTTTTCCCTCTAATTTCTTTGTGAATTTAGAAATAGTGGATTACCTAAAATTATATGTCCGAATAGAGGGTACTTTACCTTACACCAGCAACTTTTCGATATTTTTGGCCTCTTCTAATATTTTATTTACAAGTGTTCAAACTATAAATTGATCTTGCATATGCAGTACGTCGATATGTTTACAATAGAAAGAATTTGTTGCAGATGGTTTATTGAAAAAGAGCATTTAGTAAAGACAGGTAGACATACCTACGTGTTATGAAATCCGTTCTAATTCTATTTGCACCAGTGGGTATTACTTATGATACAATATTACAATTATTGTTAGATAATAGACAAATTTGACTTACTGTTAACTCTAAGATAATACAATTTTTAGTTAGAATTAAAAGTTTCAAATTATCATTATAATTTTAAAGTTGTGTGCGATTTTAAGGACTTAATCAGTGACTTTTGATGGTGATTTTGTTCTTAATGAGAACTACGTCAATCGATGGACTTCTACTATTTCTTCCAATACATTTGTAAGCTACAGTTTATGAGTTTGTCTTTGCTATTGTTAGTTAGAAATCTGAATTGATTTCAGATTGTAAAGTTTAAATTATACATTGTAAGATGGTAGTTTTTGAGAGGCTCATAAAAACCTAAGAAATTTTTGCTGTTGCCTTGTTTAGTTACAATTGCATATCAGTAAAAAATCTGTTTTTTTTTTTCAACAGACACGAGAAATGCTTAGACATGATGGAAGACGTCTAGAGTCGGAAAAAAACAATCTAACACATACATTTTATTAGAATCCATAGGTACAAAAAATTTTACTTTAATTTCTACGTGAGTTTTTATGTAACACTTGGGATATTTATGTAAATAAAATAAATTATCGTTAATAATGTCAAGCTTGTGAATGCTAATTATAAGAGCTGTAGCATCCAGACGTATGCGACTGTGTATAAGAATGACGGTATTATATTAGCATACACAGTGAAAGTTTTTAATTCGGCAAATCTACTTGCACGCAGTGTATTAATGATACGTATTAATCTTATTCTTTGTTTAATTAATACGAAACTCATATGCACTGAATTAATGACAGAAATGCGTATTATTTTGAATAAGCCCACTATGAAGGAGTATTTGCGTATGAATCCTTCAAAGTTTTATTAAGACTTTTTCTGAATTTATATACATTGATAACTTCAGTTTTAATATGGTTTAAACACAATATTGTGGTAAAATTATGAGGAAGAACAACAACATCAGCAGCAGCTTTACCTTAAAGCTGATTCTACATGTAGCGTTGTAATAGAATACATTTGGAGCGTATATTAGAGTGCAAACCAATTTTTCCTGTGGTAGTTCGAGAAGCAGTTGCTTCTGGAAGTAGTTAGACTCCACTGTTGTTGTATCTTACAAATCTGGCTGTATCAAACGTGGGGGAAACTTCCTCGTTGCAGCTATGGCCATCGAAGAAACCATCACTAATAAGATGTTATTACATCTGTTTGAACACACTTTAATTCTCAATCTAAAAAATGACGATGGCTTTGATTTTTGCATTTATTGCCACGAGTTTATGCAAAGACGTACCCAAAAAATTTTAAGAGACTTTGAAGGTATGTATTTAGTTATAAAAGCTCGCAAAAATGACATAATCTCACAGGGACTTTCGTCAATCAAACTTGTGGCTGAGTTCCTGGGCATTTAAAGCTCATTTTATTTTTCATTTTGCAGCGATGAAATAATATAATTTATAAAGGCTGAAAGATTCCTATTCATGTCGATCCTCTTAAACACTCCTAAATTGTACCCTCAAAAGCTTTGAGAGTTGATCTTCAGACTATGCTCTAGTGCTCTGGCTCAACCGAAAAATGTTTATTTACGCCTCTTGAATTTGAAAAAATATGCGAGCTTCTTAAATGTAAATAATGAAAAATGATTTCTAATCAGATCATCTTCATCGTTGTCTGTTTTTGATGCGGTTGATCGCGCGTGAGAATAGAAATAAAACATTACTTTCTCGTTCGATAGATAAACTACATGTCAGGCGTATTTAGCTTGCAAGTGTTGTGTCTGTTACTATTGATCGCCTTGTCGTAAGTCTTTTTTTTTCAAGATAGAAAGTAATAAATAATTAAATGACAAGTGTTATAATTAACGTTGTACATGTAAAAAAACGAATAAACAAATTACGAAGCAAATGAATAGATTGACTTTAAAAGGATGCTAAGTGCCCAATAAATTTGGGAAAATATTAAATTTTGGAAATGTCTTCATCAATAATTTGATTATATATGTTACTAGCAGCCCCCCGTCTTGGCTTCGCCCGAGACTTACTAACCGGAACACCGTAGTGTGTTGACATCAAGGGGAGACTGGGGTAATTACGTCTCGTGGGTCGATCGGCCACCCTTATTTTTAAAATAAATAAGTGATATTATAAGCCAATTTTTTTTTCTTGTATTAGTGCAAAACATGCGATTTTTTTCCAAAAGAAATTATAATTAAATGGCCTGTAGAATCTTTCCAGAAATTTTTTCAATTTTTAAGTAAAAAAAATCATTGGCTTCAGGTTTTGAGTCGATGAAAACAGCTAAGTTGTGCAAACTGATGCAATAAATTTAAGTGTATCGTGTTGATTAATCTGAGACCTTCACTTTAATATTTGATTCACTAGCATTTGGATCACGACAAAATAAGTTATTTAAATAATATGAAAAGTTCATTTTCGAGGTACCATCGTCACTCATGCCAGGGCACGAGCAGCCCAAGCGCACATCGTCACGACGCCACTGTCGTCGTATCCGAGCTAATCTAACCTCTTTTATTGTAGGTAGGTATACTTATCTTACTAATATATAAAGCAAAGTCGCTAAAACCGTTGTAATCGCTAACCGCGAAAACTACTGAACCGATTTTGCTGAAATTTTGCACACTGATTCATGATACTTCCTAGATGGTTTTAGTATAGTTTTTATCTTAAAAAATTTAATAACAATAGCAATAAATGAGCTCAAAGTTTTGCAAAAATACGCCAGCTTTTCACTTCAGTTCAGTAAAATCCGATAGGTGGCATCGACATAAAATTGAAGATACCTGCAACATAATTAAATAAGTGTGGTTATAATAGGCCGGAGCGTATCGATGGTTGTACACTCGAGCTTCGGCAGCTCATCAAGTTGAACAGAGAATGCTGGTGATAGTCTTGCAGCTGGGTATCCCGGTTACGGACAACCCTCTTCTCTAAGGGGAAGGGACCTAAGTGTCCCTTCACCTTGAATCTCGACGAGTGCGATGAAAAAAAAAAAAATTAATTTCAACCTATGCTGTCTGCCAAAATACCAGGAGACATATCTAGCCAGAGCACAATCTGCACCAACTCTTTAGAGTTGCGTGGCAGTCCCACCATCCCACCCGGTGCAGTTAGAGAATTGTGGCTACAAATGTAAGCAAGGGAAAACAGCTCTGAGGGGCACGGGAAGCCACAACGGCTACCTTCTTGGTCGTCGCGTCCCCAACGCGCTTACCCACATAGCCCCGTCTAAAGATGAGCAGTTGGTTATCCGGGGAACGACCCGAGGCGAGATATTCTTTGGTCAGCGGCGTACCTCCCTCCATCACAGTCTCCGTACATCAAGACTCCCAGGGTAAGAATCAAGCAACCCGCAGCCAGCTCTTTATCATCAGGAATAATAATAAAGAATAGCCTGGAAGATTCACCACTGGCGCTTTTAAGGGCCATTATAAGTATGTACGTTCCCTACTTAACCATCAATTTCATCGGTTCTTTTTAGGGGCCACCTAAATGTAATCTACCTTGCCAAAAAATACATTTTTATTACCATTTCCGGAAGCGATTCGTCGACTAAAAGACTATATTAACTAAAGACGGGCACTATTAAACCAAGTCAGCTATTCACTGGCAGACGTCACCTGCGGAGTTATTCTTCGCAAGGCTGGAAAACCTGGTGACCAACGACCCTATACTATCCTCTCGACTCTAAGCATTCAACCAGGAATCACTGATCCTCTCCAATGTCTGCGTTGGGCAAACCTATAACAGCTATGTAGGAAAAAAAACTTGAGCCAACGGGACAGCCTCCACTGGACAAGTATCACTAACCAATTTCTCTATCTAAGATCACCAAAACAACTGAATCTGCAAATAAAAAAAGGTGCTTTAGACACCAACGTCTTGGACGTTATACCGGGAGACGTTGGGAAAGAGCACTAAAACTAGCCCCAAAGCTTCGGACTTTGTAATTTTTCTCCCAATCAGTCTGGGTCTTCAACAGTAAGCCAGAGAAGATCACCCTGAGGTATCCAGGCAGTCACAATTGCTGTTAACTGCAGTCAAGAAAGAGTTAACTTAAGAAGCTCACCGGTCTTTTTTAGGGCCATCGGACGTCGAACTACTTTGCCAAAAAATGTATTAAAATTAACAAAGTTGACTGAAAATAGCCTTTAGGGGTCATAAAAGTCGTAAGCATGCCAATAGTCGCAAAAGGGTATATTGGAAAGAAAACTTCAAATGTATCTAATGAATACAATTTGAGGCGTCAAGAAACTGACGCAGAAAATTTATCGAGATTGAAACAGCAGCGTCAAAAACGACAACTTAAGAGTCCATTACGTGAGAGATCAGCTTTTCATTGTACCCTCACATCAATCTCTGAAATCTTTAAAGATCCTACTCTAGATTTTTAAATAAGTAGAAAATGTTTTTCTGTTTTTATGGCAAAAAAAATGTTGGGTTTTAGGTCCAGGACTTTGTTGCTCTGGTAATAAAATTGTGAGATATGAGAAAAAAAAATTTTTTTTTAATATACATTTTTTGGGGGTTTAAAATCTTAACAGCTTTAAAAAATAGCCCTTTTCGTGAATTACACAGAAAAAACTGTAAATCAACAACTTCTTATAGCCATCAATTATTTTATGGCATAAAGAACGCACGGTACTTTTCAGCATAATTATTTTTTTGTATTTTTACACCTTATTATTTGACCAAATTAACTGTATGGATTCCGAAAAAATATGTTTTTAATAAGAAGATTTTTGTTCTGAGATGTATCGGGAATATGTGTAAAATTTTCTCACTAAAAATGTTTCACATTACATGTCAACACACTACGGTGTTTTATTTAGTAAGTCTCGGGCGAAGCCGAGACGGGGGGCTGCTAGTTATAACCTAATCATTGCATACATTTTTGAAGCTTCAACCTTACAACTTCAGCAAATATGCTAAGAGCAGGTGATCCCAAAAACAGTATTAAATACTAAAATAAGGCTTTATTCTTGTTCTTTATTATAATATGACCGGTGACAGCACAAATTAGAGTAAGTAGGTAGGTACATGAGTATTTTAAGTGAACGTGACTGTGATAAAAATGGTTTGAAGTTACCAAAAAAAAAGTAATCGGTGTACCTGGACGCCGGGAGACCTGGACTTGGGTTTACGAGAGTTTCAATCCGGAAAATCTATTAAAAGTACGGCAGCTACCAATATCATTCCACGGACGACTATACAACAAAAATTCCAAGAGAAGAGTAATGGCAAAGAAGACTCAAGTCAGTTTATTATACAATTTTATATCATGATAGTTATTAAAATGGTCATTATACCTATTTATAATGATTTTTTTTAGAATCTGGATTCGCTTGAACTTTTACTGACGAACAAGAAAAAATTTTGCTTGAGCATGTTTTAGATATAGAAAGTCGACTCATGGGGCTTACTGAAAAAGAATTGAGAAAATTGGCTTTTGATTTTGCTGAAAAATTAGGAATTTCACATAGACTGAGCAAAAAAACAGGTTCATATAAGCATCTTGTATGCCTAAGATTTTATTTCATCTCTGTACTTAAATTTTTCATTTTTCAGGGCTGGTTGGCGAAAATTGGTTGAGTAGTTTTACTAAAAGACACGGACTGTCTATCAGGAAGACAGAGTCAACCTCAGCAGCTAGAGCCAATGGCTTTAATGAAATTGAGGTCAAAATTTTTTTTGATTTATTAGATTCTATCATTAATACATATGCTATCAGGCCAGAAAACATATGGAATGTCCATGAAACTGGATTCTAAGTGATTCCAAAGTGTACCCCTAAAATTATTGCTCTGAAGGAAAGAAAACAGGTTGCTGGTCTAGTTGCTGCTGAATGTGGTGAGACTGTAACGGCAGAACTGTGCATGTCTGCAGTAGGGTCATTCATGCCTCCAATGCTTATTTTTCTAAGAGTGAAGAGAAATGAAGAATTCTTAGAGGGTTGGCCTGTCAATGCATGGGCCGAGTTTCATAAGTCTAGTTGGATGCAAACAGATCTTTTTACAAAGTGATTCTTAAAGTTTATTGAATTCTCAAAGGCCTCACTATCCAATCCTGTGCTGTTGCTATTGGATGGTCATTCATCTCACATGAAAAATTTACAAGTTGCTCAATTAGGTAAAGAGCATGGAGTGATCATCTCAAGTTTTTCACCACACTGCACACATAGGATTCTACCTTTAGATGTCGCATTTTTAAAGCCTTTGAGTCACTTTTATTCTGAGGAAATAACAAAATTTTAAAGGGAAGGTCACAATAGAAGAGTTGAAATGAAACGTATTTTTTCTTTGTTTGGTAAATCATGGACTCGAGCTGCAAAAGATAAAACGGCTATAAATGGTTTAAAAACATAAACAGGCATTCACTCATTCCATCGAAATGTTTTTGCTGATGCGTTTGATCGTCAAATTTCAAGCTCCACGAGCTTTGATACAACAGGTACGTA
The DNA here is from genome assembly GCF_036245765.1 of Copidosoma floridanum. Lineage (NCBI taxonomy): Eukaryota > Metazoa > Arthropoda > Insecta > Hymenoptera > Encyrtidae > Copidosoma > Copidosoma floridanum. The sequence goes on from NW_028321888.1 coordinate 13,926,430, forward strand.
ACTTTATTGTGAAAAACTTGAGTTGACAGTGGTATTATGATCTTAATTTAACCACGATTCTTCAGCAACAAGCAACAGTAACTCAGAGTCTTGCCAAATTTTTCAGCAAATAACAGATATGCAACCCGCAAACACAAATTCTGAAAAGTTGAGTGAGTGCCAGATGCTGGCGCTTAAATATGTCTCAAACGTATCGCCTACTAACGTAGAAGGCGGTTCTTTACCTGCAGCTGGAGAAATAAAAAAATCTTATACATTTATTAGAAAATTCTAAGCCACTCATAAATTATTTGGTAAGTATTAGACATGCATTTATAAAAGTGAACCGTGGAACTGAATTTTTTAATATTTCTGCTCGACTCGTTATAGAAGTCAATACTGGATTCTTCAGAGCTCAAAGGTGACGAATTCATAAATGGAGTTGCCCAAGAAGCTGCTCTTGCATCACATACTACGAGCCACGGTGTATGTGCTTCTTCGTTGGCTACTTCCACAGCAAAGAATTCAAATCATTTGATCACAAAAACTAAAAAAAGGCGAAAAGAGGAAGCTACTATTGTTACAAATGAAGATTATATAGACAAACTTAATAATGAAAATGCAAAAAAAATTAAGATAGAGTCTGTGGGTAAAAAAAAAGCCCACGACAAAATCTACTGAATTGTAACAAAGAAAGTACGAGTAGTGAGACAGAGCAAGCAAGAGTATGCTCCTCGAGTTAATTGTCAGCCACTTGCTGATGTTATTCCTCTGTGTGATAACACATCTATTAGACAAGTTAATTCACAACCGTTCAAGGCACAGGATTTACAGTCTATGTTCTCTGCACATCTGAAAAATACTTCTTCCAATAAAATGACATTTTTTTCAAGCTCTATTGACCTAAACTCTGTCCCAGTGGTTACACTCCATCCCTGAGATGGTCAATTACAATGATTTAATACTTATTTTGTTTTTTTTATTTTTAATAATGTTTTATTTTTATTTTTATTGTGCAAACTCTGTTCTAAACCAAAAATCTAGTCGGTGTCACTTAGATTAAGATAAGTTTAACGTAATGTAACTCAAATTATTGACTGAAATTATTATTATGATAATAAGATCTAGACTATAAAGAAAAACTTACTAACGACATCAAAGTGTGATAGCTGAATTAAGAAAATCATAATTTTACGAATGTTAAAATATTGGTTAAGTACTTTGTAGACAAATAAATTGACTTTTCTTTTCTCTATTATTCCTAACACTTCATCATAACCCATTACATATCCACAGCCAGTGTATACTTTACTTTTTTCTAAGGCTGCTCCTGCCCCGGTGTATGACGGTTTTACCCCGACCCGGGGTAAGACCGTCACTTTAATAGGTTAACAATTTGAGTCTTATTTATTAAAGAGAGAAATTATTTAAAATATTTAAAATACTGCAAATGATTGTTCTTACTCTTTTCTATTTTATGCTATTTTTTTCAATTTTATAGTACAAGTATAACGCCACCTCGGGCCAATAATGTTAAGGTGACGGTGGTACCCCGGTCTCCCCTAGTGTGAAACGTTTTCAGATGGAAATTTTACATTTATTCCTCACACTTCTCAGAACAAAAATCTTCTTATCAAAAGCATATTTCTTTGCAATCCATACAGTTTATTTGGTCAAATAATAAGCTGTAAAAATTAAAAAATTATAATTATGCTAAAAAGTACCGTGCGTTCCTTATGCCATTAAATAATAGTTGGCCATAAAAAGCGGTTGATTTGCAGTTTCTCCCATAGAATTCACATAAAGGGCTATTTTTTAAAGCTGCGAAAATTTTAAACTCCCAAAAAGTATATATTGGAGAAAAATTTTTTCGTCTTATCTCACAACTTTATTACCAGAGCATCAAAGTCCTGGAGCTTAATCTCTACATTTTTTATTGCCAGAAAAAAACAAATACATTTTCTACTTATTTAAAAATTTGAATTTAAATCTTGAAAGATTTAGGAGATTACCGTGAGGGTAAAATAAAAAGCTGATCTCTCACGTCATAGATTCTTTATTTGGCGATTTTGGCTGTTCCAGTCTTGATAAATTTTCTGCTTCAATTTCTTGACGCCTCAAATTGTATTCATTAGATACATTTAAAGTTTTCGTTCCAATATACCCTTTTGCGACTATTGGCATGCTTACGACTTTTGTGACCCCTAAAAGGGTTTTCTTTCAACTTTGTTAAGTTTTTTTTTTTTTTTTTTTTTGTTTGATAGAGCGGGAAGGGGAAAATCTTCATAGACACCCCAGCTAATCCGGTAATAGTTTCGGATTCACCCGGTGTGCCTACCGACTGAAAACTAACCTCCCCGCATGGGAAAGGTCTGGGAGGACCACTTCCCTAGAAGACAAAAGAGAATAAGAGTAGAAAGAACAAAGAGAAATTTGGAGGCCAACTTGCTCTTGAAGAGATTAGAGGAAGGGGTTTGTTAAGTTCTAATATATTTGTTGGCAAGGTAGTTCGACGTCCGATGGCCCTAAAAAAGACCGGTGAGCTTCTTAAGTTAACTCTTTCTTGACTGAAGTTAACAACAATTGTGACTGCCTCAGGGTGATCTTCTCTGGCCTGCTGTTGACGCCCCAGACTGATCGGAATAAAAATTACAAAGTCCGAAGCTTTGGGGCTAGTTGTAGTGCTCTTTCCTAACGTTGAAGACGTTTGTGTCTAAAGCACCTTTTTTCTATAGACTTTGTTTTGGTGATCTAAGGTGGAGAGAATAATAGATATCGGTTCGTGATGCTTGCCCGTTGGAGACTCCCGTTGGCTCAAGTTTTTTTTTTCTTTCATAGCTGTTAGGTTCGCCCAGCGTATACCTTGGAGAGAATTGGTGATTCCTAGTTGAATGCTTAGAGTCGATAGGGTAATATAGGGTCGTTGGTCACCAGGGTTCCCAGCCTTGCGACGAACAACTCTGCTCGTGACGTCTGCCAGTTAATAACTGACTTGGTTTAATAGTGGCCGGCTTTACATAGTCTTTTAGTAGACGAATAATGTTTTCAGAAACGGTAGTAAAAATGTGTTTGTTGGCAAAGTAGTTTAAAGTTAGGTGGCCCATAAAAGAACCGATGAGATTGAAGGTTAAGTAGTTAACGTAAATACTTACATTGACTCTGAAAAAGGCCAGTGGTGAAAGTTCCAGTTATTCCTTATTATTATTTTTAATGATGGAGAGCTAGCTGCAAGTAGCTTGACTCTTACCCTCGGAGTCTCTGATGTGGACGGAGACCGTACATGAGGGAGGTACGCCACTGATCAAGAAATATCTCGTCTTTAGGTTGTTCCCCGGATCACCAACCGCTCATCGTTAGTCGGGAAAATGTGGGGATGTCGTTGGGGACACGATCACTGAGAAAGAAGCCATTATGGCTGCGCATGGCCCCTCAGGGCTGTTTTACTTGGCTTACATTTGGAGTATAAAATTCTCTAACGGCACCAGGGGCTCTATCACGACTTCCGATATCTCACAAAAGTCAGATTTTTTTCGATAATTTTTATACTGCGTATGTGCACAACCGTATCTTTATGTAAATTATCGAAATAAAAAATTCTGACTTCTGCGAGATTTTGAACATCGTGATAGAGCCTCCAGCTCATATTTTTGTACGGCCATATGACTCTGAAGGCTTAGAGCAGGATATGCTCTGGCTGGACACGTCTCCTGGTACTCCACTAAAGACGTCATCGGTTGGAATAAATTATTTATTGGTGGCACTCGTCAATCTTGGAGGTTTAACGTGATAGTAGACCTAGATTACTTGCCTATTGGAGAAGAGTGTCGTCGGTAACCGGGTTACCCAGCTGCACGACGATCATCTACATTTTCAATACAGCTTGATGAACTGCTGATCGATGTCAGCAGAAACTTTAGCGACGCTCCGGCCTATTATAACAATACTTATTCAATTCTGTTGCAGGTAGCTTACATTTTTTGTCGACACCACCTAGCGGATCCTACTAAGCTAAAGTGAAAAGCTGGCGTATTTTCGCAAAACTTCGAGCTTATTTATTGCTATGGTTATTGAATTTTTCAAAATGAAAAACATACTAAAAATATCTAGGAAGTGTCAAGGATCGGTATACAAAGTTACAGAAAAATCGGTTCAGTAGTTTTCGTGGATAGCGATTACAACGGTCTCAGCTACTTTGCTTTATATATAAGTAAGATAAAAAAAAATTTTTTTAAATTAATAACAATAGAACCTGCTTTCGAGGTAAAAAAAATTCTTGTTTCTCCTCATCAAAATTAAACGAAGTTCATGAAGGAAAATTCACTTGGAACGAGATAAATGATATAGCTTAAAATATACAAATGACTAATTCCTATGGTGATAACGACTTCGTATAGCGTGTGCATCCGATGACAGTTTAAGCGATAAGTGACGGGGTATACATGATCATTTATTTATGTAATATAGGTCCCACGTTATTGGGAGCTTTAAAGAATTTGAAATCTTCCAGGTAGCTTAGACGATATAAGCAGCTAGATTTACTTGAAGCCTATGTACGAAAAATAATTCAATGCAGAATGTATTGTTATAAAAGCCGTACATGTTCGATATCATCGTAGTGCTGTCAGGAACTGATGCAACTTATAACGTAAGGTCAAGTTCTAAGCCACCCACATAATATATATATCCATGTTTTGCAAGTTGTATCCAAGTCGTAACATTAAACATTTTTAAACAAAGATATAAAGCGTCACAGAATAGGGCTACGGACTCTTAAAAATCTATCGAAAAATCGAGATTGTTACGCAATTTAATGTTAATTAAACTTTGCCTCTGCACTTATGTCGTTAAAAAAACAGCTATTTTCTAACCTACTGTATTTCTTCTCAAATTTTGATTCAACTTCTCAGAAAGTGACATGACGTTTTCTAACTTTTTAACTTGTCATGAGTACGTCCCTTAACTTGGACAGCATCAAAGTCTTGTATTAAATTGCTTTTGGTTTTTAAAAATGCGACAAAGTGTCATTTGCATCATGAACTTGGGGATCCTTTGCCATTGAGAAAATTAACAACTCCATATTTTCATTCTAGGCTTTATCATAACTATACAGTTTTGAGTGAGACATGACCTCGAAACCTTAATTCACTCCTTCTTCGTATCTTAACCTCATGCAATACTTATTAATCATCTGGATTCTGTTGTGCCTTCAGCGAAAAACAATCTTTGATTATCTAAAAAACAAAAAATTCAGATCGATATCTTCTTATACAATGTTGAAAACAACTGAGACACGAAATAGATTGTTGTCGATAGAATGACCCATGTACAAATGAGCAATAAGTTCTTTATACTTGACGCATCATTTTTTATAACTTCGTACAACTCTTAACTCTACTTTAAAGGGAAAAAGTACTTTACAAATCTGAGATGCCAAATTCAATAGTTTTTAATTATATGAGACTTGCCCACTTATTTATACTGAGCATCTTTCAACATTCCTGGTTGGGGGACCACAGAAATAAATCGATTTGAATGTCCATTGTATTGACTCACGTAATTACAGCATTAAGAATTTTTTTTTAATTCTATACTTTGGCATTTAAAAAAAGTGGTAACATCTTCACAATACAGTATTAAATGTAAGAATAAATAAAGGAACTTCCTTCAATACACCTACCTTCTTTAAATGTGTGGCTGGGGACACACAAGTTTTTTTTTTTTTTTTTTTTTTTTTTTAATAAACATCTACTTACGTAGTGATTTATTTTTAGTCTTTACTGTAAACAAGTACATATAGCCTTGGCACAGTAAGGCACATTTTTACATTATATTTGTTACATATTACAAGTAATGGTTACATATTACATTATTGGTTATACATTATTAGATTTACTTTTGTAGTTTGATGGTACGGTGATGATGTTACATAGCCCACCTCGAGAGTGAAGGATCTAAGTGGTAAGCCATTATTGCTGCGAGAAGGTCACCCATCCCTTCATGAGGAGCAGTACGTGGTGAAAAAGCACATGTGGAATTTCACAGAGGTACTTGCTCGGGAGAATCGCTCTGGCCGGGAATCGAACCCGTGGTCTCCCGCGTACCATCACACAATGCAGCCAACCAAGGCACCGCGCGCTCACGGACATATATGTAAAATCATAATGACCTCGACGCTTTTATAAAGATTTCTTAAAACTTTTCCCTTCCTACGTAACAAATTTCCGATAGCTCATCTTTACTTTTGAGTATACAACGAAGTAACGACACTGTTTGGTTGAACCATGAATGAGACTCGCCTCCACCGAAAACTATATCAGGTGTAATAATCATGCCATCAATGTTTATGACAATTAAGTTTTTTCTCCTTCAAGTCCTCAGCTCTATTTATAATATTTTAGAATTATTTATATGTGTCCTGGGCATATTTTTGCTTAACGTTTATTTTTCCTATAATCTATTCTTTGAATCAAGCACTGACCCGTTGGAAAGTACATCATTTCATCGATCGAACGCTTGCTTTTGGTGTCGGTAAGAAATCGCAAGCCAGCTGTTTGTTGGCGCGTGAACGTTTTTACATTTAACGTCAATGAAATCATGTTTTTATAAGCTCATGGCCGCTTTTCTAATAACAAAGAATCAAAAAGTTAAAATTTATTATCAACCAGAATAAAACTTAAAATTTATAGTATTATTGAATTGTTTCTGTAACACGTATTCCATGTATTCTCAATGATATAATAGTTCTAAAATACCATAATAAAATTTTATTTTTAACACAACTATTTATGTAATGCACAAATCCATCTATTGTTTCGGTCTCTCTCTGTCTGTTTCTCTCTCTTTCTCTCTCTCTCTCTCTCTCTCTTTCTCTCTCTCTCTCTCTCTCTCTCTGTTTCTTTCTCTTTCTCTCTGGATACTTCTATCAAATAGTTCATAATTTATTGTACTTAATATGTGCAAAGTTGATTGTAAGGTATTAGAAATGGTTGGAAATATATTAAATAGTTCTACGATTCTCTTATCATTAGCCTATTTCTCATTTTATATGTTTTACATGCACTACATTCATTGTATTACAGTTATAACGTGTTTAGAATTCGATATGAATAAAGAAATACACAACCACAAACCAACAGATAAAATAAACTAAAGCAGTATCAAATGACATACATTCCATGCACTATTAGGTAAGCTTATTAATAACTTTCATTAATTACTTGAAAAATAGTTTCAAGATTTTTGAAGCTACCTACTGTTTTATCATTGAAAAAGTAAAAATAATATTATTTAAATTAAAATTTCATCAGCTAATCGTGAGATTTATTCATGATAAAAAATATTTTTTTGTATTTTTTAAAATTAAAGATAATAATCGTGTGACCAACAAGATAAACCTTATGTCAGGGGTATTTGCGTGGTAAATGTTTTAAACTAATCAGTGACATACATACACAGCCAGTTTAAAAGTTTGTGGTTTTTGAATTTCTTAAAAGTGTCATTAAAATCCAAAAAGGTTAAATGATAATACATCTTGTCGAACAAACAATCTCATTAATTTTATAGGTATACGAATTTTACGTTGCCATTAGATAGAAAGAAAGAAGTTATTAAATTTTTCCCTTCCCTACATCAACTTTCAATAATCTCCTTCCGTACAACGAAAAATGTTCCATAAAATAAACCAACAAATGCGTCTTAGATTTTCAATATCAACACCATAGCATAAGGTAAATAATACATTAAGCCATTCCCGACATTGTGACTACCACCACCACCACCACTCCAATCTCATCAAATATTAAAGTCTACTGTTCTCACCAATTACAATGTTTGGTGAGGCCACGTATCCACTCGCAGCAAATACGAGCTACTTTTGCTCCTTCATTCAAATTTGACAGCCAATCTTCTTTGACTCACAAGCTTTTTTTCTCCTCCCCTCCTTGCGTTAACACGAGCTTGACCAAGCGCCTTTTCCCGCTCCACCAGAAGGTTTTAGATATTTTTGGCTTCTTTTCATATTTTATTCACGTGTGGTCAAACTATGTATTGATACAAGTTTACAATGTTCCAAAAACGGAAGCTGTGACAACTGCCGTTCACTGCACACTTATTCTGTGAATCCTCTGTATAGATATATGTGTGATGTTACTTTTACCTAGTTCTCCTAACAATGAGACATGTTCCAAGTATAAGGTGTAAGTCCCAAAATTATAAGGGGTAAAGAGACGTAATATAGGATATGTCCCAAATAAATTCTATTTATTTTGCATATTTGAGACCTGATATAGTTTACGAATAAAAGCAGGTATGCCTTCCTATCATGAAAAAACATTATGTATGCGAGATCGCACGATGATGTAAACTAACAGATATCTTTGACACTAAAACTCGTAACTAAACTCTACGTAGCATCAGCTTCATTTAAATCATTCCAAGCTTTCGGCTGTGACAACCACTTGACTTTTCATTTATGATAATGTTAATTTTTTTGGTTTTTTCCGAAGTTCTTGATTAACTGCATATTGGAAGCTACTTTTTTCGTAAGTCAGCAACTAAAATAGTTGAGTTTTTTGCCGATAGTTTTTCACATAAAGTTAAAGAAAAGCTTAATTTTTATCGTTACAAACATTTGCACGATCTACTCAAAAATCGACAAAAAATTTAAACCAGCAATTTTTGCAGCACCATAGAAGACTGTTTTCGATGTGAGATAAATATACTTCAAAATGGAAGTAAAGCATTGCTTTCTCATTGGGAGAAAGTACTCAATGTCAGAACTGCCATCCATCAACAGAAAAATAGGTATTAATGACATTTTTGTCGAAAATGAGATATTTATACCAATCGATTCGTCAGACAGTTCTGCGTCTAATAGAATATCTAGAAATTAAATATTTTACACCATGATTTTGTAATAACTGAATAAAAATTGGAAAAATTGTTAATAATTTTTTTCAGGAATCAAAAAAAAAGAGTAAGTGACACAAAACGTGAAAATTGCGCCAGGCAGACAGCGTAAGTGCACTTACGCTTTTTTACGTAGTAAAGTCGATGATGATCGCCTTGGATTCCAAAATAAAAAAAGGGTAAGCCTAATAGAAAAAGCTGTACTTTTGCACGAGGAAATTGCGCCAAGTTGGAAGGGTAAGTACAGATTTTCATACTTTCCATCGAAAAATCATTTTTCTTTTGTGAAAAGTAGAATAATTACATCACATTTATATAAAAAAACAGTTTTTCCGCGCTCCAATACTCAAATTATTATTGATTTTTTAAGACACTTAGTTTCCCTTGATTTTTTCAGTTCATCTATAAAGTTACTTATACTTTTTTTTCTGTTGGACGGCAGACAAGTGATCAGTCATTAGCTTGCAAGTGTTGGTGAGCACTTATTATCGTCTCGTAACGAGATATTTTTTTTTATTTTACAATACTAAGCAAAAAATATATAATTCTGAGATTTTAATGTAACGGTAGGGCCTTGTGAAAAAAACGGGATGTATAAATAACGAAGTAACTATATCAATTCAGATTTGGTGATTTTGAAGTTTTTTGCATATAATTGTTGGTACTTAACGGCAGAAGTAAACATTCACACGACTAGTCCTTATTGTGACAATGACTTCGTATAGCGTGTGCATCTAATGAAAACTAAAATGATAAGTAACTAGATAAGCTTAATCGTTCATCCGTCGGATGGGTATATCGTGTGCTCTATAGTAAAAGAGTTGCCAAGCATTTTTTTCAGAAAATTTTTTTCTTCTACCATATAAGCACCTTGACATTCGTCTCTTTTGATAAGGAGACAGAGCTCCTTCTTGTCCCTTAAAATATTTTCTTTAGAGGATAGAGTCAATGTTCGTCTATTGAAAAAGTATGTTCATCAAAAGATGATATTTCTCGTTGTCAAAGCAGTTTTAAGAAAATTTGTAAATAAAGTTGATAGCTAAGTACATCCAAAACCACTTTGCTGAGGTAGCTTTAGGTCAAGTTGACGATGTTAACAAGATTTTTTTTCTTTCCACACTCATGCGTACGAGAGTAACTCTTTGTTAACTCTACACATAGATTTTCCAACAGTAATTATCGAAAGTGTGGTATAAAGTAATGTCGTCTCAGCCTTTGTCTTGCAAAAAATTGTTTTATTAAAGAGTAAAGATTATGTTTAAATTATTCTTTATTAGGACGTCGAGTAAATACAAGATCAGCAGATCAGCCGTAACAGATACTTTAGAGTAGGCAGATCGACGTGGAGGTCCGGTTCGAGAGTCCCCAGCGAAGCAGGAGGTCGAGGCGTGCACACACGTTTTTGTTCCTCTCGAAAAAATCAGTTCGCTCGTGCCGGCAGAGACCAAGCGAGCAGCAGCTCCCTCTTCTTTAAGCAGAAAGAGGGGGAGCGAAGGGCATGGGCGCGCAAGACAAATCTTGCACAACCCGCCCGCCTCGTTCCGTGAACGATCTCAGTCTCCGCCCGCCGTACCTGGGTCAGATTCGGCCACAGGGTCTTTGGAGGCAGCGTCGCCGGCACTAGGCGATCGGACGGGCAGTAGAGAGAGCTTGCTGATGGGACAAGTGTATTTACCAGTGGCGGTCTGGATGGTGGCGGCGCGAACGAGCCTGTCGGGTCTGGAATGAACCGAGATGATGCGATCAAGCGGCCACGTGCAGCTAGACTGGAGGAGCGTGGCGTCCACCACGGCGACGACGTCATCAACCTGAAAATTACGACGTGGGACCTTCCACTTGGGTCGTTGTTGGAGCGTGTTCAAGTATTCGCGGCTCCAGCGGCTCCAGAACTGGTCTCGGATTCCCCGGACCAGCTTCCAGTGGCTTAGGCGATCGAGCTTCTCGGGCGGGGTACTGGCCTCAAGCACAGAATTTAGCGGGCCACCGACGAGGAAGTATCCAGGGGTGAGGATATCCAGATCATCTAAGCCTCTGGTGAATGCAGTGAGAGGGCGGCTATTGAGGACCACCTCGATGCTGGCCAAAACGGTGGAAAACTCCTCGTAGGTGAGGTTGGGCGGTCCAAGGACGGAGATGATGTTTCATTGCTTTTACACCGGCCTCCCATAGTCTGCCGAAGTGGGGCGCTCGTGGAGGAATGAAGTGTCACGTGACGCCTTGTTCAGCCAGTGAGCCAGCAACACGCTCCCACTTTATTTCGGCATTCTGGAGAGCCTCGCGCATTATACGGTCTGCGGCGTGGAAGCAGGTGGCGTTATCACTCCAGATCTCTAAGGGCCGACCGCGCCTGGCGCAAAATCTTGTGAGCGCTCCAATGAATGACTCGGTGAAGAGATCACCAACGAGCTCAAGGTGTGAATCCTTGGTGGTCATGCAGACAAAGATCGCGACGTAGCCCTTGCTTGTGCGGATGCCTCGGCCCTTAGCAGACAAAATGTTGAATGGGCCAGCGTAGTCAACTCCAGTGCGAGAGAAAGCTCGAGCAGGAGTTACCCGTGCGGCCGGAAGAGGTGCCATGTGTTGAGTGGCAGGCTGCACCTGCAGTCGTGCGCAGACCACGCATCCCTGGAGAATGCTTTTGATTCGCCGCCGCCCGCCAACAATCCAGGCCTTGCGAGCCACATAGGCGCTGGTGACTCTGATTCCTCCGTATAGAGCACGAGCATAAGCCCACTGGATAATGAGCCGAGCGAGGCTGCATCGGATGTCGATGATTGGCGGATGCTGCTCATCAAAGGTGAGCGCAGAATGTTGGAGACGACCTCCAACTCGAAGGACGTCATCGGAGAAGATCGGGTCTAGAGACAGCAGTGGATTTTTCGCAGGGACACGGCTGCCCTTTTGCAAGCTCGCAATCTCTAGCGCGAAGAATTGTCGCTGGCTGAGGCGGACGCAGGCGAGGTAGGCATCGCGCAGCTCAATCGTCGTCAGAAGGGCGAAAGGCGAGGGAGCGGGATCTCGACGTAACCGACGACGGATCCAGCGACGCAGTCGAGCAAGGAAGCGTAGGAGACGGCCAAGGTCTGAGAACTTCTCTAGCAGATTTTGCGTAGTGCATTGAACAGCACAACAATATTGGAGGGCGCTGTCGGTAACTGGGTTGCGGGAGCTAGGCAACTTTGCGTTTTCGGCTGGCCACAAGTCAAGAGGGCCCGCGAGCCAAGAAGGGCCTTCCCACCAAGCACGCATTTGCTGAAGCGTGAACAGATCCGTGCCCCAGGACGCCACATCTGCTGGATTAGAGTCCGTCGGAACATATCTCCATACGTGGGAGGGCAGAAGCTCCTGGATGTGAGCCACGTAATTGTCGATCAATGAGTTGTTTGTCGGCTCCGATGATCGAAGCCAGTGAAGCACGATCTGAGAGTTGCTCCAGGCGTGACAGTGCTCAACGCTCACAGCATATTCCTTGGCAACCATTCGTAGCAGCGCATAAAGACAGCGCCTCTGACGCCAGTGATGCTCGTGACAGCTGGCTCGGGACTGGCACCAAGCTTTCGAGCAAGTGCAGTGGACGTGATTGAAATCTCCAAACAAGCGTCGACGAGTGCTCTTGCTGTGACTGTCCGCCCCCCCGGGCCCATGAGCTGAACCTTGAGCGTGGACAAGACGGCTAGTCACAACGGTAAAGCAGCTGCCGCGTCGATCCCGTCCTTGGAGTCTGAGGTAAAGAGACACTGCTTTGCCTCAGCTGGTGCTGGGTCGGGCGCGGCCCTGCGCTTGCGACCGCCATCATGGATGAGGCTGTAATGCCGTGCCTTGCAATATTGGCATACGCCTTGGGAAGGGCAGACAGTTGCCATGTGGCCCAGCTTCAGGCAGTTAAAGCACAGCTTGTGCTGAGCGACGAAACCCCTTCGCCCAAGCGCGACCAGTTCCAGGAAACGGCTGCAGTGACCTACGTAGTGCGGCGCGTGGCAAGCAGGGCAGTCATCGTTGACTGCGTGGGTGGCTAAAGATCGGTGGTTGCGGCTGAGTGGCGTCGGCACGGGAGGGCGACTGCCGGTCGAGCGTACAAAATCGTTCGTCGATCGGGGAGGGCGCGAGGCTTCCATTGAAGTCAGTGAGCGGCCGCGCCTCCGCAGAAAGCTGGACAAAGTGGCGAAGGAGGCCGCTTCCCCTTGTGCAGAGCTGGCTGCCTCCAACTTCTCGAGCTCGTCTTCCCAGGCTTTCCGAGTCGAGGGGTCCATGGCGGTCGAGGCAAAAGAGACCATCCATACATCCCAATGTTCCACCGTCTGATTGAGCGCTCGCAGTTGATCACTGAGTGCTTTTTTAAGGCATCGAGCAAGCCCTGCAGACCAGCAGCGAACTCCTCGCGCAGAGGCTTGAGCGTTTGAAGTGCCATGACGTGGTACTGCACAAGGAGGCGGCGATGCTTGAACTACGAGACAAGAAAACTCCAGGCCGTGGAATAATTGGAGCCAACGAGCTGCAAGGTGTCCAGAACTGCTTTTGCCTCACCCTGCACGTTTGCCTTTAGGTAGTAAAGCCTCTCGACGTCGGTGAGCCGAGCATCCTGGTGAATGAGCGTCTGGAACAGGTCACGGATAGACTGCCAATCTTTGCGACGGCCAGAGAAGAGCGGGATATTGATGCTCGGCAGGCGAGGGCCCGAGTGCGGTCCAGGGAGCGGTCCGGGGAGTGGTAACTGGCCACCACCTCCTGGCATGGTCGGAAACAGCCGACTCCTAGCGTCATACAGGCACGCCTTAGCGTCGAGGTAGTATCCCTCTGCGGACCTGTACAGGGCTCTCAAGGAGGCAACTTTGTCCACAGGTGCGCCCTGAATCAGATCCTTATGATTGGCTTGGAAGTCATTCCAATAATCAGCGAGTAGCTCGAACCTGGCGTCGACAAGACCCATGCTCCATACTTCAACGCTCTTGGTGGATTGAGTGAATTCCGCGAGAACCTCTAGCAGGGCTTGCTGCGTTTCCAGCAACGAGGGCCAGCCTTCGTTATCCCTGTTAATTAGTCACGCGCTGAGCTCGACGCTTGTCTCTTAAAGGGCGCCTTGTTACTTGTGGTGCAATCGTGCGTGCCAAATAAGTCTACGTAGAATATTAAGAAAAAGGGCGTGAGGAATCGCAAATGAATCTGTCGACCTGACCAGCCGCAGGATGATGTGAACTAGTAAATCCCGCGGTTTAAACATCTGCAACCAAAAACCTCTCGACAGCCTCACTGACTGAGTAATCGCGGTCGCACGCGAGGTCCACGACGCGGACTGCACGGCAGTCGCGGTGGGGCGTCTCTCACCTGTCACATCTTGTTAAGACTATTATAACCTCAAATCGCTTTACCACGTGGCGCGGCTCTGCACGATTGCATCACTTGCAACAGAGGCCCAATGTCTCGATACGTTCTCGGACGTAGAGAATGTATTTTCGCATGATCGCATCTCACATCGTCCTACTTACATTGCTTTGCGTAGCACCGTGGTCCTGGCCATCCTGGGCTCGATGAGGTTCTGGCGGTTGTCTGTCCCAGTCACGCTATCCGGCTCGAAGGACCAATGTTTGAATTATTCTTTATTAGGACGTCGAGTAAATACCAGATCGGCAGATCAGCCGTAACAGATATTTTAGAGTAGGCAGATCGACGTGGAGGTCCGGTTCGAGAGTCCCCAGCGAAGCAGGAGGTCGAGGCGTGCACACACGTTGGTTCCACTCGATCAATCAGTACGCTCGCACCGGCAGAGACCAAGCGAGCAGCAGCTCCCTTTTCTTTGAGCAGAAAGAGGGGTAGGGGAGGGCATGGGCGCGCAAGACAAATCTTGCATATTGATAATTGTATTAAAATAAAAATTATATCGCATAAACACATACGTACATCACTAAACAAGCTCAGAATATCTTTATACTGAGCTTACAATCTGTTTTACATTAAAAGTAGACGATTTATAAGTGCTAACACAAGTAAAGATAAGGATAAGGACATAATAGGAACAACTTAGAGAAAAGAGCACAAGACAATAAAAATTGTTTAAAGTGACATTTTAAAAAGTGCTTTTAATAATTTCTTATACGGAGACATATATTATATTAGTAGTAGCGACAATAAATACGTTCTGATTTAGAAAAAAAAACCAAAAAATGTTAAATGTTCTTTGTTGCTTACGCATTCGTTTCACATAATATGATAAACGGTTAGACATGTTTGTTTTAGACGAAGGTTATTATACATCAAATGTTATGAAAAATGTAGTCATCTACTATAACATGGATTTGTTGGGTTTATAAAATGATGTAAGTTTTTTTTTCAACGATCAGACTCCCAAATGCGCAGCACATCAAAGTATTCAAGTATAATTACTATTATTTTGTCATTAGTTATTGTAAATACATGTAATGATTGCTACTTCTCATAAATAACAAGACATATTATACAGGAATGGAAAAAGTTTTATAAGCTGAAAAAAAGTTTAAATATAAAAAATCGTAATCAACACGTAATTATTGATAGTTATCGTTAAAAACATGTTTTTGTAGTTACTTTTTCCAATTTGTATGCTAATATACTATATCAAGTAAAATTCGTCGCAAATACTATAAAATGTAAGACAGAGTTATAACAATTTTAAAAATTTCTATTAGAAGTATTGAATTGACAATTTTTAAAAATTTTATTAAAAAATTTTTAAGTTATTCACGTTGCAAACTTAAAGTTTAAGATAAAGATTCCTACACATTTCTTGATTTACCACTTTTCGAAAAGAAGAATCAATACATCTTATTTATATATATATATATATACATATATATATATATCTTAGTAGTACTGATCAATACATTATTAAATAACAAACGAATTATCTGCAGTTACGTTTGCAATACTATGATCCACAAACAAGTTATAAGTGAAATTCAAAGAAAAATTCCGATTGACTTACATAATTTGTCTTACAAAAAAAAAAAGCTGGTACGATTATGTCTCAAGACCATTATTTTATGTTTTCTGATCATAACATAAAGTGATACCAATAAATTTTGTCTTAGTCGTTTTTTATTGAACATTCTTTAAGGCTTTATTTGTCTGCCTAGTGGTTTTTGATGAGATGCAATTTATGCACATAAATTACACTTTATTACAAGAGTTTTGACAGTTAAACATTTTTTCTTCTCCTAGAATGTAAAAAAAAAACCTTATTGACTTCTTTTTCTTAATTTGAAGAGAACCCATGCAAAACATGAAACGTTTAAATAATACATGAAAAAAAAGACAACGAAAAATTTTTTGATACTCACAATGACCTCAATTGTGTTGTTATCCGATTTAGTGCAATCCAACTTCTTTTGGTGGAGCTTCTTTTATGAAACGACAATTTTTTTTAGTTTTGAGAAAAAATCTTAGAGAAATTTAATTATGGAAACTTTGCTATGTTTCAAGTCCAACTGCCTTGACTCTTCAGTGACGTTGCTGGAAGATCTATTTAGATGAGCCCCACGGGCAGAAGAACACGTTGACTCCTTAATCTCTTTTGATTTTGCTCTATGAGTTCTAATTCCTTCTCATTCTTATCTTCAGACATTTTCTTACAAACACTATTATGTAACTGCGTAGGTGCTAGATGAGTTAAGTCCCACGAGACACTGATGAACAACGAAGTGGTTTCTAGTATTACTATTGTACGTGTCGTGTGCATGACATCACTATCGTTCATAATTAATACCTGTTATCTAGCCTACTAAAAATTTCTGTGGCTAACTTTTTTAATGAAATACGCTAGTGTGCGCTTAGCTACATTCTTTGTTGTAGAAAAATGTCTAATTAAATTGTCTCTTTGTTTATGATGTTTAATAAAACCTTATTTTTTAAACTAAAAGCTTATGTGACGTGAATTCATTTGGTACGTTTAATAATCACTCTTTGAAGGTTTGTGTGTAAAGAGAGACCATGGAATCTCGTCACGTACGCGTGAGTATCGAAATAAAGGGAAATCTCGTTAAACTCGTCAACTTGACCAAAAGCCTTCTCAGCATAGTGGTTATAGATGTTCTATGCTACTGAATTCATTTACAAAATTCCTTGAAACAGCTTTATCAACAAGAAATGTTATCTTTTGATGAAGATACTGTTTTACTGGACGTACATTAACTCGATTCTCCAAAGATAACATTGCAAGAGACTAGAAGGAGCTTTATCTGCTTGGCGAAAGAGATCGATAACTGGGTGTTTGTATGGTACGTGTAAAAAAAGAAAGGAAAAAATGTTTCGCCATAGTTGAGTAGAGCTAGGTAAGGAGTTGCTTCGATGGCCTAAGGTTGCCTCTTTGTAATAGAATCCTTAGTTTTTTATAAAAACTAGGACCAACCAAAGCAAATGTTTGCAAATAAGATGAAAAAGTAACTATATACGATTATTTAATGATGTTACTTTGCAAGAAGAACCTTGTTTGGATACAAAAAGAAAATCTACCAAAATGATATCTTTAAAGTGCTGATAAAATTTCGTCTCTACGTTCCATTTTAACAATGTCAAATTCTGTTCTATACGGATATTCTAGAATACTAGAACCGTTGGTCAATACGGGTGACATCATCAAGTACGAGACGACAGCGTGTATTTTTTACATTCACTTGATACAAAGACTTTTGTAGCTGCTGACTTGAAACGCAAAATTTTCCACTTTTCCACAATAACCTACGTTTTTGTAAATGAAATTAAAAAGATTTATTTTGAAAATATTTATACTTTTGGTAACTGACCATACTGTTACAGTTCGACAACAGCTAATATATAACGTCTCGAAGTACAGTTCTCTGTAAGTTACGTTGAGAAAACTTCACCATCGAATATTTTAAGCTTTTTCACAATAATAAACAAAAATGCAAATGCCATTATATTTACCACAAATTTTATCTATAAAAAAATAACTTTGTATTTTTCAAATATTTGTGTAAGAATTTTATTAAAGTAAAGTGTTTTAATCTTTTTTCTACGTGCTGACCAGTACATGTCTTTTTTTAAGGGACCTTTATGCAGCTCCTTCCCTTGAAAGTTTTTAAAAATATTTCAACATTTAATTTACTCTAGGGATAAAAAAAAGCTTCGCTTTTAATGTTTATTTAGACAAGGCAAACACACCAGACCTTTAGGACTAGCTTTTTAAGCGAAAAACTTTGATTTCACCATCAATAATTCCAAATTAAAATCAATCTAGATTTCTGACTTGTCAAAAAGAAGGTACACCGTTTTTACGAAATTTGAACGTGTACTTGTAAAAAAATAGTAAGAAAGTCACCATTATCATTATTAAAAATCATTTAATGGCTACTTAAAATTCTAAACAACTTCGAAGTCATAATACAAATTAGAAACTTCTTATTTTTCTAAAAGCTTTTTTATCTCCTACGTATTTGTCCTATATTTCGTAAAAGTTTGAAGCATTGAGTCATCGATTAATTTATTATTTAACAATAATTATCCTTTCGTATCATAAGTAATACCCAATAGTGCAAACAGAATTGGAACATATGCCATAACGCGTAGGTATTTCTATCTGTCTTTACTAAACGCTCTTTTTCTATAAACCATCTACAACAAAATCTCTCCATTGTAAACACATTGATATACTACACACGCTAGATCAATACATAGTTTGACGACTCGTAAATAAAATATTAGGAAATGCCAAAAATATTAAAAACTTGTTGGTATAGAGGAAAAAAAGCGCTTGGTCGAGCTTTCGTTAACGAAAAAAGGGTAGGGGAAAAAAGCTCGTCAGTCCAAGTAGATTGGCTGTAGACTTTGGAGAGTAGGAGAAAAAGTAGCTTGTATTATTGCTTCGAGTGGATACGTGTCCTCACAAAACGTCGTAATTGGTAGGAGCAACACGGTTCTTTTAGTGTTCGATTAGTTTGGTGTTATGTTGGTGGTGGTAGTCACGATTTCGGGGATATCTAAATATATTATTTACTTTGTACTGTAGTATTGATATTGAAAACCTGTGACATAAACGATGGCTTATTTGATGAAATAGTTTTCGTGGTACGCAAAGAATTTTACAGAAGTTTAAGTAGGCATAGAAAAATACGATAATTTTTTTTCAATTTTATTCAAAAAAATCCTGAATAATACTCATGTTCTTGTGTGATAAAATTCGTTTAATGTCGATTCTATAGTTATTTAGGATTTTGAAAGAGTCCTTTAAATGAAGATATTTGCTAAATGATATTTTTCAATGTAACTTTTCAAATGTTAATGACATTTTAGAAAAAATTTAGAAATACAAATATTAAATCAGCTTTTGTACGTATTACCAGTTAGTTTAAAATTATCTACAACCTGTTCTCCCCGGACTCATAATTTAATTCAAAATATTATAGGAGTGTTATTTTTATATGCAAAAAAACAAAAATGAAAGCTGGTATTTCTCATCATAGTTTGTAGTGAATTATCTTTTGTAATAATATTTGTTGGTTTTAGGTAGAAATACCGCTGAGTTGAAAAAAAAAAACTATTATATTACCAAGATTTAACTAAACTAAATATACTCGTTATTTTTGAAATTGTTAAATTTGTTATAACAACTAGGATATCACGATATATTTAGGTTTAATATTTCATATCTCATTAACGATGCAATAGAAATGAGCATCAAGTAAATTTTTATGTAAGTTAATGAGGAAAGTTTTAAATAAGCTTATCGAACAATTCATGGAAAGAACGTAATCGTAAAGCGTCTAATCTTAAATTCTGAGGGCTTTCATAAAAGATGATGGCCAGTAAAGCTTTTGACTACTACGATTGTTTGTTCTCTTTCTGAATCGGTAAAAAATATTGTAAAGGTGACTAACATTTGTTCAACAAATTAACAGAAATTTTTACAAAAAAAAAAAAAATAAGTATACGTATACTTTTACAATCTGATGTTTACATCAGTTAAAAAATATGATAACAACTTCGATAAAGCTCGAAAATACAACTGAAAATGCACGCTTTAAATTTAATTTTCAAATTCGTCAATCGCTATTGCAGTAGGAAGAGAATAATGTGCAATGGTCTAATGGACAATTTTTTTTTTTAATTCAAAGTTAATTGTTTTTAATACTTTAATTACCTTGTTATCATTTTTAAAATTTTACTAAAACAAAGTATTAACCAATAGAAAGCGGTATTAAGAGAGACAGTGTATTAACTCGTTGATAACTTAATTGTACAATATAAATAAAAAACTGTAAACATAATCTTGAAGCTTTAGTCAAACTATTGAATTCTTGTACAAACACGTGTTATCTAAAAAGAACAGATACTACTCGCTTCTTATATTCTTATTATAGAAATTAAAAATATCAGTTCAATACATAGTATGACAATGTAAAAATCTGAAAGTTATGTTATCAATCAGGTGCCGATTACAGTTGTGTTACAGTGTTTTTAAACTATTTAATTATTTAGAGAACTTCAAGTGTTTCTGATAGTTAAATAATACAATAATTTGTGTACATGTAACTCTGTACACAATCACATTTGTACAGCACAAAAAGTTAAATAAACATTGTAATCGTAACAGAGAATATTCTTTCCAACTTTAGTCAGTGTGTATCGTGCATCATGTACAGGTGTTTTATTACTTATTTTAAGCTTGTGGTAAATATAAAATTTTAATTTATGTAGTTTTTCGTTGCCCGAGAAACGGCCTCGTACTTGTCCAAACATGGCAACGTTACTGTTAAATATAAAATGCATATACACCCACAAATCACTTGTCATTTCTAATTTCCAAAATAAACCCAAAAACTGCGTTCGATCAATAAAATGATGTACTAACCAACGGGGCAGTGCCTGATTCAAAGGATAGATTATAGGAAAAAAAAGGGTGAAACAAAAACACCTGCAGGACACGTACCTCGCACGTACCGATAATCGTAAATATATTATAAGCAGAGCTGCGTAGTAGAAGGCGGTAAAAGTAAATTGTCATGCTTGTTGAAAGCATCAGTACTGACACATGATATTTAAGGGGTTCGAGTATTTTTCCTCGATTCAACAGTGTAGCTACTTTGTCGTATGTCGGGAAATTGAGATAAGCTATCAAGAATTTTAGGCATAGAAAGGAAAAAGCTCTAGAAAACATAAGAAAGGACGAATGTAATCATAAACGTCCTTAAGTACAGGGTTAAAAAGGGTTGGTATATTGAAGGAAACTCCTGCAAATCAGTTCGTAGAATAAAGCTATATTTTCGCATTTTGTACTATTTTTTAGAATCGACTACTAATGGCACTTTTTATAAATTTCTAAGGTTGTAGTTTGAATAACGTTTGCAATGATTAAGTTTACATTAGCAGATGTGTAGATATGTAAGAATTGACCAATAAATACGGCTCATAGATACCGATTATACTAATAAATAGGTCAAATGGTACATGGTATATATTGTAATAAAACGTATCATGAAGTCATGAAAAACAACAAGTTGAAATATTATGTAATTATTTTCTATCCTTCAGCAACAACTATTTTTCGTGTTTATAGACGTATTATGGACAGATTAACATTACTGTATGAAATTCAATATTATAGAGCTTTGGGGCTTCGATTTCAAAGTACCTTGTATAGTCTTGGTTTACTTCAAAGCATAAATCTGTACGTGATTATTGACTTTTCCTCAACCTATCATTATACAAGAAAGTACGAAGTTTAACCTAAAAGCACAAACTTTTTCATAAATACCTCATTTCATCAATCACCAAAATGTTACATTTGTTACGAATTTTCAAAAAGTACATCTCAAAAAGCACAATGTAGAAACAATACTGTAAAACTCATAATATGTAAAAAAAAAGCTGTGATTTTGATAATATTTAAAAAATTTTTTCGACACGTCTTAAATATTTATTTATTCAAGTTGGTTAAAGACGTTGTTAATTTTATTTTAGACAACATATATTTTTTTATACTTTGAAGATATTTTTAGCCATCAGTCTAAAATGAAATGCAGTTTTTCAATTTATATCAAAACATCTTAGACTAAAGGTTTTGAAAGGGCTGCCCCTTACGTATCAAAACTAAAAAAAAGTTTTTATAAAAGAACTTTGTGAAAATTGCGGTTCTTTATACGTCAACAAAATTTTGGTACGGAAAATTTATAAAGAAATAATATAATGCATAAATTATTAATGTCTATAAAATATAGCAGGCACGGCTGAAATTTTGGTTGAAAAGTTTTGGATCTGAAATCTGAAAGCAAGTTAAAAATGGTCATACTTACGATTATGAAGAGGAATAAAAAATTTTAGAGGAAGAGAGTAATCAGCTGTAATTGTATGGTACATAAAATTATCTGCTATTCAAGTATCGATTCGTTTTTTCATCGTTTTTAATTCGGTTGGCCGTTAACTTTCAATTACTCTTGTTATAATAAATTTTCTTGAACGATAAATATTTCACGTGTAATGGGTACACAAAAGTGTGTGCTGATTGACAAAATGACAAAAAAGCTTATTAAATTTCTTGAGATCCTCATGCTTTGTAAAGAAATATTTTTTTATTTGACATAAGCTAGACGGTACTTTAACTTCCAGCACATGTCAAACTTATACAAAAGAAAAACATAAAACAATTTGGACTAGTACTCAATGCTTATTTTTCTTGAGCGTAAATATACAGTTCATTATATATAATAATAGTAGAACGATAAGGTAGTATCTTATTTTACTATAATGTGATTTAAACTGTGCTAATAAGTAACGAGTAATACAATATACTATGGTATTAACTAACAATAATATCGGTACATGTCGCAATAATGTATATGCATTATAGTGCCAATTGCATGGACATTTGTTTGAAAACTACTTAAATATACGAATAATGGTAAAGCAAATAAAAAAAAAACAATTTTACATTCATTACTGAAAAATTTTAGCTTTTTTATTTATATAAAAATATAAAAACGTAACAGCTGTTTCAGTACACTGTACCTTTCTTCGTGATAGAGAATTACTTACTAATCGTATTCCTAAACTTTGAGTTGTTGTCTCTATTATTTTCTTTACCACCATTAAAAAAAAGGGTCTTTTTCAAGTGGAGACCACAACAATCGATTACTAAATTTAATGGTTGACATTGTTTTGTTTTTTTGAAGATATATGAATGTAAAGGTGTTTAAAACCATTTGATAAATAAATAACTCCTTGATGGCTATAAACTTCTTAAAAAAAAAAAATGAAACAAATAAACGTTTAGTCAATAAACTCGTGTTAATAAACTGAGCTGTTTTATAAGTAATTTTAGTCACTGGCTAATTTCTTTAATTACTCACATACTTTAGTGATCAAATAAATTAAAAAATGATAAAGTTTGTTTTAAAAAACCTAATGGTAGTAAATAATAATTACAAAATGAAAAGGAGCTTTGAGGAAACTATGCATTGTTTTGTAATTTTGTCATAATCTCGATTCGTTGCTACTTGGCCTATGTGGATTGGCTCCTGTTATGTTCGGAAATACAAACAAAACGAGGGGAAGTTAGGAAGGGGTTGACTTTTTTCATGGGCGTGACTTTTTCCTATTCGATGGCCAGAAAATTTTGGTAGTGGGGAACATGATTTCTTACCCTTAGCCCTTAAATGTACAGCGCTAGCACGACACTGTCTCACAGTGCGTCAGGTAGACAACACCTCAACCCAAAGTGATCACTCCAATTCGCTATTTTCGATCTAGTTCGACGGAGAAGCCCAGTGTTTAATCAGTGTTTATCAGTGAAAAGTGACCCGTGAAGTTCGAAGTATTGAAACCTCCAGCATCTCAAGAAAGTTAATTTCAGCCGTGCTTAGCTTACTAAAAAGAATTCTCAAAAGTCATTTTTTGCATCACAAGAGCCAACTCATTAAGTAAGTACTTGCCTAAGTCCTGTCTCTTACAATAACAGATTTATTTTACTCTTGGCGAAATCATATTTAGTTTTTATGACAGGGCGTATTCTTTATACACAAAAAAATTATAAAGCAGCAAATTTTTTAATCAAAAACTTTCGTTAGCCTTATATGGCTAAGTAAATGAGGATTATTTGTTACTTTTTGTATTTTATTTTACCTTTTTTTTTTTTTTTTTTTTTTTTTCCTGATTTTTTTAGTAAATACAAATAAAATTCTTTTCTGCATTAATTGCACCATAGGAATGAATTTTTATAAAAACAGCGCTGTCTTGACATAACGTATCGTACCACTCAGAAGCAAGTTTTTTTTTTAAAAATGATGATCTTGAAAATCACTTTCTTCTTAATTAGTAATCTTATTATCTTAAAATGTTCACTGCGATTTCAGCAGTAAAAGTAGAGTTTTTACCTAGTATGCATTTAACTATGGCAAGCACAAGAAGTCCCATGGTTTTGGTGCTTGTCTTTGCAATATGTTTCATTAATTACGAAGGATACTGTTTTTTTTATGCCATTCTTGCAGGAAATTTTTTGAAAATCATTTTGTTTTGCTATTTTTTGTATTTTATCGAGTATTAAATACAAAATGTTTTAATAATTTTTTTAAAAGAATTTAAGTTTAGCAGTTTTCAAGAAAACTAATTTTCCAAAACAGTACTAAAAATTGGTAATTAAATTGATAATTATTTTATTTTAAAATAATCTAAGAATTCAGCTACTGCGTTGACATTTTTTTTTATTTTAGAACTCAAAATGCATTGGAATTCCTATGTAAATATTTTTATTGTGGTTAAAAAAGAATTGAAGATTGTTTTTGTGCACTTGGTCTTCTGTCTGTATAAGAACTTTTTTTAACCGTTTTCCTTTAACAAAAAAAAACTCACATCGTATACCAGCATGCCTCCGAAGTATATGCTCTATTAGTCACAACATACAAAAGATACAATTTTTTGTATGTTTTTTAAATACGAATTTCTTAAAAATTTAATTGTTTTGCTACTTCTTACATTTTATTATTTATAAGCCTTAAAACGTTATAGTTTTTTCAAATTTGTTCATTTAATTTAAAAATGAAAAAGAAAATAAATTTTCTGAAATGTTAGTAAAAAGATTACTTATAAAGTTCATAAGCAATTAATTTTAAATAAATCTTTAAATTTATCATTCTTATTCCTTTACTTTAATAGTTTCAAATGCATTTAAATTCATACTCTGATATTTATTTAATGTTCAAAGAAAATTATATAAAGACTGTTTTAAATACATGCAGTTATGGTAAAACTAAAGAGCTTTTTTTAAAAACGTTTCTATCTGATATCTTGACTCTTCAGTAAGATATTTGAGAAAATAGAGTAGAAATATCACTTTCATACCCTGCCCAAATCCTAGTTTTGTACCAAAGAACTTCTACTAAAAAAACCAGTTTCTGTGCCATGTCCTCGCACCAACATTTTTAAGTATAGACGTTATCTGTTATATTTATGTTATAATAATATTAATTTTTTATTTACAAGCAAAAGCTGTTACTGAATGCCCAATATCTCACTTCTTAAACCCAAATGTCGATGATGCATGAAATCGCTTTAAAAATGACACTGTTGCATTTCGTAACGCCTTATAGTGGCCCCTTTTGTGATCTTTCATCATAGCCAGAAAAACGTACAAGTCGAAGATTTTAAAGATTTTTGTCACTTTACGTGATACATATTTTAATATATAATTTTTTTTTGTACAGAAAAATTTATCTATTCCATCAACCCATAGCCCCAGCCCTCTATTACTCGAACATATGAGAAATAATTATTTTGGTGCACCACTTACTGACGACAAATGTTTTTTAAGCAACAAATCGTTAACATCAAGTCTCCGAGCAGCAATAGGTCTATATATCTCAGAATATCACTTCTGTACCTGTCACTTCCATACTCCTAAGTCGTAAAAGAGTCTCTTTTTCTAGCTTTCGTGCATTGGAACTTTTTTTTTGCAACGTTCGGCTAAAACATAAGACATGTGTCTCGGCGTTTGGTCTAATTTGCATTTTTTTATGAGATATGTCAATAAATATCAATTCCGATTTTAACAGTAGTAGCACAGGAGAACACTTTTTTAGGTGGTCCCCAGTAGGCTTAAATGGCTACTGAAACGAAGTTTTATCGGTTAAAAAAAACTTTTTTGAATTTAATGTCACCATTCAATCGTTCTTTGAGTACTAAATCTGATTTTTAGCGGTTTCTATCGCTTGTCTTTAAACAGCTATTACTTTTGAATGGAGACACTAAATGGAACGAAATTTTTTTTTTCTACTGATAGGGTTCAGTTGCAACTTGTATTTAGTGTGGGTAATAACGCTATAACTTTACAAGCAGTTTAGCTACACGTATCTGAATCAGACGTGTTTTTTTTTTAAATTGGCTAAAATGGACTCATAAAATATCGTATATCTCTCGACCTAAAAACTGTGCAGTAGAATCGTTTTAAATATTTGTTGTTGATATGGTATTCAAAGTAAAATTATTATAAAAAATAATTTATGGAACCAACAGTTTAACAAATATTCATGAAATTGATAAAATACCTGAATTTTTAGATTATTTTAAAATCAAATACTTATTAATTTCATCACTAATCTTTAGTACCCTTTCGAGAAATTAGTTTTCTTTAAACCTTTTTTTTGAACAACTTTCTAACACATTTCAAGCAACTTACGGCAGAATTAACCAATAAATCACAGGAAAAAAGTAAAGACTTCCTCAGATTACGGGCATTTGGCACTTAAGATAAAGCCAAAAGCACAGGTAGTAAAGACAGCTACGCATTTAGATACGTGAATTTTCTTATAATTTAATGTTTGCTCTTCGAGGCCATCTTCTAATAACTCTTTCGTTTTACTTTAATAGTTTTTAGGACCCAACATCTGATCGAAAAACACGTCCACTAAACGGCGTGCATCAATATAAAGGGTGGGAGGTGATGGTCAACAAATAAAGTAAAAATAGTTTGTTATCTTCTTTAATACATCCATTATATTTATAATTTCATGCTCTTTTGTTTTCACTCTCTTTGATTATAGTTTAAAAATATTCGTCATTTAACATTATCCCAGTCCTCAACAAAATTAACAAAACAATTTTTTTGTCTCCTGGACGCTTTGGCGTGGGACGTAGTCAGCCATGGCAGCTGAGAAAAGTCTCTGCTACGATTTACTTTATCATTACGTGTACTATTTATATCCTAGAAAGTCTAAGTGGGTCATCCAAAAAGGTACATGAAGCTCTGGACGTATTAAAATATTATTATTAAAAAAAAAAAAGAATTTCATGTAGGCGTGTATAAAATTTTTTTAAACAGTGAATAACGGAACCAACATTGTTCGATCAAAGGACTTTTTTTCTATTTTAAAGATTCCTCTATCAAAATACACATATTTTAGAAGGTGAATCATGGAAATAATTTTCATTATTATTTAATTTAGAAAATGGAATTTTCCTACATTCTTTCCTGTGCCTGTAATGTATACCCTCGTTATTTGTTACGTGCTTCTCATAAAGTCTCAGAATTTATTTCACTTAAAGTATAAATTGAAAAAGTAATGAAATAAATAAGTATTATCGTGACACACAGGTAGAACAAAAAGGCGTATTTTGCAGTCCGTACGACTAATTTGGTTCAGAGATTAAAAAAAAGGGCTATTGTACCAATTCTAAATTCTGGTTCAAAATATGTACCTAAACATAGAACAGTGTCATTTTAAGGACCTATGCATGTTCACAATTATTAATATAATTGATCTAAACTGTATGAGTAAATGAAAATAATTTCTCAATTTTCTTTTAGATTAAAAGGATGAAGTTACAATGCCTCATGGTATTTTTCGCCATAGTTCCATTTATACTGTCTTATTCAACTCAAAGTATTGAAAATCATGTGCCTTTGATGATTGACGTACAAAAGCTGTATAAGACCACCAGTATAGGGATTGTATACAGAGGAAACGAAGGTGAGAAGTGTTGAATTACTAATTGAAAAGTTTAATACTAAAAATTACTAATTTTGTTTTAAAACCACAGATATACATTCGGTCGTGAAAATTGTCCGAGAACTCTCACGTCATTTTATTTACTCGGTGGCCGTTGCCATTCCAGACCTTCAAGAAAAATACCCAAAAATAAAAAATTACTCAAAAACGCTTTTTGTTGCGTTTATTAATACTGACAACAATTTCAAGAAATTTTCAATCTTTACGAGGGATAATAATTTATCACCTCACGTGTGGCTGCTGATATTGGAGCCAGCAACTACCGAAGAGATTTATAGTATCTGTTTAGACCCGAAAAAGAATTCTCTCTACTTGAATCTGGCCAGCGAAGTACTGGTAAAATGTGGTAAAAATAAAGAGATAAAGGAGTGGTACACTGTCAATCCTGCGACTGGAATACGAGTTGAGGAGTTTCTGGAGTGGAAGAAAGGGACTGGGCTTATCGTAAAAGAGAGTCTGAATTTATTGGAGAGACGGAAGAATTTAACTGGCGCTGCTATTACAATAAATATAGAGGTAAGAGATTTCTTCAGTTGAAAATTAGCTTATTAAAAAAAAAATTTTAAACAAAATAGATTACACAGCTCCACAGAAAAAATTCGAAAAATTTGATGATCTGACGTCTGACCATACCTACGATATGTTTTTGAGGTCACTGAATCCGAATCCAAGGTCTTTTTAACTCCATTAAGTCAGGATTTTTCATAACTTCGAAATTTTAGCTTGAAAATGAGAAGAATCCACAAAAAAATCGACCTTACTTGTATCAGGATACTTAATACTTGTTTTTTTTTTTGGCGTTGAATCCGCGAATATCAGTCATGCAAAAATATCATCCTTCTATTGATTCGGGCACATTTCATTTAAATGGTGATGAATAACTCAATTTTGTCAGATTTTTATGATTGTGACAATCTAATAACATCCGATAGCAGCTCCTACAGATACTATGTGGAACCCAGTCTTCATCCAGGTTTGTTGCATCGCAGTTAAAACAAAATTTGTAAGCCTTAGTGACTGTGGTACTTATTTGTTTCTGGAAATTGGGTGACTGATACGTGCCACAAACATAACAAAACAAGTTTTGTTTATCAGCATCAGCATGTTTATGTTGGCAAATTGCATTGATTTTGGTGTTATTGCGTCTTGTAGCTTTATACTTTGTTTGGGCCAAAGAACCCACCTTAACAAATCTGCGGTCGCATGGTGACGACGCCTGCGGGCCCGGTTGCTCACTCTGATCAGTCGTCGATATTGAGGATCCAACCCTTTGCATCGTAGAACGCTTACGTGCGCCTGCCATGACGGCATCGAAGCCATGATCTAGGGACTCAGCCGGATAACGGGCATACTCCGCTGCCCCCCGCCACCGCGGGAAGGTGCCATGGATGCAGACGCACGAAAAAATAGCTGTAAAGAGTGTTATTTACTTTTCACCATACATCAGAACCTATTTAAAATAGTGTTTTTAGAACCAAGTTCTTTATGTCGCGTTACTCGGGGGGCTGGAATTTTAAAACCGACAGATTTTTTTTTTTTGAATCAGAAGTCTCTTCCACTCAAGTTTCTCCCCTTACCCCGTCCCCCTCACCTACTGTTCTCTACACACTTTCCCTCTCCTTACTATATATGTATATCTGCCAACCGTGCCGTGTTACTCTTCTGCACACCTTCACCCTTTACCCAAAGCAATTAATTTTTTAACAAATTTAAATTTTATTCTCCCACAGTAATTTTTCTTTGACTTTGAATTTTTTTCTTTGACAACTGTAAAAAAAAAAAAAAAAAAACATTTTCCAATAGAAGATCTGAATCCTCGACCTCCTGCATATGAGTCCTGTACCATCCACTCTGCTATGAGCGCTGCTGGCTATAGAAACTCAGTTTCTTGTACTTATCGTGTGGTTCGTAACTATAATATTCTATTTTTATACGCATTCACTGATACTACGATAATTTAATTAGCATAAATATGGTTATGCAGATTACATATAATAAGGCGCGTTATTACGCATTAAATATTTGTATTTTATGCATTTGATGCATAAAATACCGACCGATTTTTGTTAAACCTGAGGTTTTTTTAACATTACAGTAATGCTAATAATTACTGTTATAAATAAAAAAAAGTAATGAAATTAAATATGAAACAAAAAAGAAATGAAATATAAAAAAATGAAATATAAAAAAAAAATAATAATGAAATTAAATGAAATTTGAACAAATAAAATGTTATCTTAAAAATAATGAAATGGAATATGAAAAAAGAAATGAAATAAAGGAAATACAAAAGAATGAATATAAATAGAAAAATGAAAAAAAAGAAATAAAGGTTATACAAAAGAATGAAAAAAAAAAGTAATTAAATTAAATATGAAAAAAAAGAAATGATACATGAAAAAAAGGGAATGAAAAAAAAAAGATTAAATATGAAAATAAGGAAGAAATTAAATAAAGGAAATACAAAAAAATGAAAAAAATGTAATAAAATGAAACATAAAAAAAAATAAAATAAGAAATGAAAAAAAATATAAGTAAAACAAGAAATGAAGAAAAAAAAAAAATGTAATAAAATAAAGTATGAAAAAAAATTAAACAAGAAATAGAAAAAAAAAAAAAAAAAAAAAACAAACAACAAACCAGGGGGGATAAATAGGTCATGGGACCCGCGGTAAGAACTAAGTTCTTTAAACATGACATGAGTATAAAAACACAATTTCTCAGGTAACAAGGGGGTCGCCAGACCCGTAGGAAGAACGAAGCTCTATAAACGTAAGTACTGCATTCATGTAGTTCACTTAACAAAAACTTGAAAAACGAATAAAAAAATAAAATAAAATAAATAGTTCAGTACTCACGATGGTTGAATTTCGTGAGTACTGTATTTATGCACGATGTTCTGTATTAATGTCATGTTTAAAGAACTTTGTTCTTACCGTGGGTCTCATGACCCATTTATTCCCCATGGATTGTTGTTTGTTGTTTGTTGTTTTTTTTTTTTTATTCCATTTCTTGTTTTTTTTGTTATTTTTTTTCATATTTTATTTTATTACATTTTTTTTTTTTTTCTTTATTTCTTGTTTTATTTTTTTTTTTTTTTTCATTACTTGTTTGTAATGATCTGTCGTACGCGGCTCACGGCCATGAGCTTATTTGATTGCAAAAGACTGGAGTCTTACAAAGAGGGAAGTAACAATGTACTTTGACTCTGACAGTACTGCTAAAATTTTTCGATAAATTGCGTCTGAGGCTTATGTACATTATATTATGCTTTTTTAGCGTTAATAACAAAAGAAATCATCTGATTTTGAGATTATTGTTTTTTATAATGTAATAATTTGTAATATTCTGTCAGTCTTGTGTTATACAACATAAATTTTTTAAATTGAAGACTCACACAGCTCATGGTCATTTAGTTTCAAAGTCTTGTTGTTACGGTTCTTTATAGTTATTGGTTTTGATGTAAAGTGATTTTAGAAGTCATTAGTTTGAAAAAAAAATATAAGTCATAATGTTCTGTTCAACTGAAAATACCGCCCAAATTATTAATATTTTTGGCAGACGAGACTCAATGGGTTTCCAAGTTAAGGAGATGTATGATTCATGCGTTAAAAGGATGAAGACATAACTGGTTTTTTTTTTATTTACAGAGAAATGAGAGACTGTAGAAATAATTATAGTTTGTGGGCTAAATGTTTGTGGTTATGTATATTTCTAAAGCATTGGAGATAAATAGATCTTAGGTTTGGATTCAGCGACCTTAAAAATACATGATAAGTATGGTTATACTTCAGATCAAATTAGTTGGATTTTTTTTGCGAATTATTTTTGTTTTTTAGCCAAAAATTTTGAGGTTACGAAAAATCTTCAAGTTATGGGGTTAAATAAGCCTCGGGATTAAATTCAGCGACCTCGACAATACATAGTATTAGTATATACAGACTTCAGATCAAATTTTTTCGATTTTTTGTAGATTATTCTCGTTTTTATGCTAAAATTTGAAATTTTTAAAATTAAAGAATCCTGATGTGATGGAGTTAAATATACCTCGGATTCAGATTAAATTACCTTACAAACGTATAGTAAGTATGGTCAGATGTCAGATCAAATTTTTTCGATTTTTTTTTGTGGAGCTGTGTTACAGTTGGGGTAGTAATTTATTACATGGCATTATTTGTAGCCTTCTTCTTTTCACGCTGAAATGATTGAACATCTGAAATCAAAGACAGGAATATCTGTCAAGTATAAAGACTTTTTCCATAGTACTAAGGACAACAATAACACATCAAGTAATTCTACAAAATCATTTGATGGTAGTAGTATCCTTAGCCGCACATTCATATCCAAAGAGGAGCTAGATAAAAAGGATGTAACAATTGAATTCTCCGATAGGAAAAATATTTTTATTTACAAATTACCGAATACCATGGATATCCCATGGTATGCATATTTTGAGGTAAAATTTTTCTATTTTTTTAATAGCTTCCCATTCATTCCTAGAACTAAAAAACACGTTTTTTTAAAAGGTTTTCCACAAAAACATCTGGATCTACTTGATTGTCGTCATAATTATTTCAGCAATATTATGTACTTTAATTATAGCAATGAATAATGATAGAAGAAGTTTCATACATAAACTATCGGATGGTTTTATGATGATATGGCGGATTTTCTGTCATCAAGAGTTTGAAGGTAAACTGTTGAAAAAAATTCTTGCGTAAAATTTACTGAAATATAAGTTTTTTATGAATTTTTATTACGTTACATATAAGATTATCGTAGTGGTTTAAAACAATCACATATTATAATATTATTTCACGTTAGAGTTACTCCAAGCAGACGTGTCCAAGTTGTAATACTGCTTCCTCACCTAAAAATAAAAAGAGACCCCAACGAAGCGTTGCCAAACCTCATCCACGTACGTCTCCTTTGTCGATCTCACACTTTAGATTTTTCTCCTGAAAAGGAGGATTGGCGCAGAAGTTTTTCCGTTCTGTGGGGAGGACTATTAACTAACACAGAAACGAATACCTTCAACTATTCGTTTATTAAATCACTTACACTAATATACACAGTATTTCTTTACACAGTACACGACAAAACGCTTTACATTATCTTTATATTATCCTGTGGACTGAGCTGCAGCAACTCTGCCTCAAAGCACTCAAGCTAAGAGCGCACGTCCACCACGTCCTGCTTGTCCTGGACCAGGAGGGGCTTCCGCTCGTCCTAGACACACGCTACAGTGCACACACTCACACTCTGTCCACAATCTCACACACTACTATATTCTCTCTCTCTCTCTCACTCTGCCCTGCTCTCTCTTGCTCTCTACACTCCCACCAACTTACTCTCTCTCTCTCTCTCTCTCTCTGGTCTACTTGAAGAACCTTCTCACTCTCTCTCGCTCTCAATTCGGCTATCTACCTTCATACCGAACAAAACGCGCAAACAATCGCGGCACTCTTAAGCATGCACCTCGTGGTCTCTCCTGCACCTCGTCTCGTAAATTTCCACACTACGTCTCTCTTTCTCTCTCTCTCTCTCTCTCTTTATCTCTCTTTCTCTAGCCTCATCTGACTCACCTCCCGGTCAAAGGTCCATGAGTCTAACCCAGCGCGATGTCGTCTGGAGTCCTTGAGTGGGTCGTCCATCCCACGGCTTCGCTCTTTCTCTTACCCTCTTCCTCCGATCTGAGCTACTTCCGTAGTCCTCTACCTGGAGATCTTGTCGTTCTGGAAGAACACAGCAGCTGCTAGACTTCCGCTCACACTTCTCTCTCTTCTCACAATACTCTATGCACCTTCTCGACAACTCTCACTCTCTTTCCCTCTCTCTCTCTCTTTCTCCCTCAACTCTCGCCACGAAAACCCGTGAACCGCCGAAACTGTCGCTGCTTGCACCCAGGCATATACAGCTCGAGAATCTACTCCAGACTGACTCAGTGACTCGCGATTTCTCGCTTTAGACGGGTCATTATCGGCGGTGTCGTGCTGGATCAATGGCAAAGGAATTTTTTTGCGTAAATATGTTCATTAGATCCCACTGATTAAGAAACTTCATGTTGCCACAACGCAACCTGATCACAATTTGTTTAAACTAACTTTTCTAAACAAATTAGTAAAAGTGATTTTTTCGATCTAAAAAAAATATATTCAGTTTTTTTTGAGTCATTCTAAACAAAAAACTAATCGGGATGTATATTCCTAAACCCCACAGTTTTTAAGCAAAAATTCCCAAAGATCTGAAAAATCGAATTTTTCCTATTTTCAAAGCGATGGTGAGGAATTAAAGTAAATCATTTTCGGAAGGTACACCACGTGAACATTAAGTGCTAACCTTCCTCTACAACTTCCAAAAAATCGAAAATTTAGAAAAGTAATTGCAACATTGTTTTTTTACAATAACCATTTAAGCTGTTTCCGCGCACGCCCGAGCTGACTCCCAGGACAAGTTTATGACTATATATATCATCGACGCAGTCGGCGTGTACTCTCGGGCTCGATAATATAGATGTATAGTCATGTACTTGTATTAGGAGTTAGCTCGGGTGTGCGCGGAAATAAGTAGTTTAAATGTTTATTGTAAAATAACAATGTTTCCATTACTTTTCTTAATTTTCGCATTTTGGAAGTTGTAGAGGAAGGGTAACACTTCATGTTTACGTGATGTGCCTTTCAAAAATGTTTTATTTTCATTCCTCACCAACGCTCAAAAAATTAAAAAATTCGCATTTTTCAGATGTTTAAGAATTTGTTCCTCAGAAACTGTGGAATTTAGGTATATACATCCAAATTGATTTTTTGTTTAGAATGACTCAAAGAAACTGAATATGTTTTTTTTAAATCGAAAAAATCACTTTTACTAATTTAACAAAAAAAAATATTTTAAACAAATTGTGACCAGGTTGCGCGGTGGCATCATGAAGTTTTTTAATCTGTGGGATCTCATGAATTTGCCATTGATCTAGCACGACGCTGCCAATTTTGACCTGTCTATGAGCAATGGCCGCCACTGCTGCTGCTGCGTATGCTGCCACTTAAGGGGGCTCCTTCACGAAAGTCCTCAAACAGAGATATATTATTTCTTGTAAATAAAAGTCTACTGAATTTAATGGTGGTCCAAATTGATCTAAATTATATTTCGAATGGGTCAAAGTTTTGAGAAATCCGAGCTCAAAGTTGTAACTATTAGCACGTGTTCCTATAAGGCAGCGTGAAAAACAATTTTTTGTCGTTTGTAATAAACCTAAATTAAATGTCCCAGCAGACTGAATATATACGTCTTGTAGATGAAGTCTTTCTCTGTAATATGTTGTATTAAAAATTGTGGATAAAGGACCATTTTAGCGAGATATTTGTGATAGAAATAAATAAATTGTGTCCGGGAGGTCAGGAGGTCACGTAGGTAGCAGACGTACTTGTTCACGACATATATATATATATACCATATACCTATATATTACATCGCTATACTACACCAACACAAGTGGTCTGGTCTGGTGGTGTACCCTCGTATGCACTAGACTGGTCAAAACAATAATTAATTTTTCGTACAAAGTTAAACTACACACATAAATATCATTTTTCCCACTTAATACGTTATTAAAAATATCATAATGATTTTCAAAAACATTTGTTAATTGAAAAACAAAACTTTATTTTTTGTTTGTCTTTGACCTCAGCAGTAGTCGTAGGAGCCCCCTTAAGTACCTCCGCTTGCAGTCACTCTCGACATAAGTAGCATCTACTGTGTGTCCCAATAGTCGCGCTCGCGTTTTCTTGTCCTTTCTTGCTGGTGCTGCTGTGTCTCTACATCTCAGCTCGTTGTCTGTTGGCATCCTTTTCTTCTCTTCTCAGTGTATATGTAGCTCCGCAAAAATGAACAAAGCTATTTTGATTTATATTTTTTTCCGAACAACTTAAAATCAAACTAATGAAAAATACTAAATAGTTATTAAGAATTATAAATTGACTTTTTCTATATTTTTTAACAAAATTTTCAGATGTTCCATCGAGCCCTCTTTCACTGAAGATTGCAAAACTCTCGTTGTATCTGACATCATTTATTATTATTTCAATGTATGCGGGCTGTTTTACGAGCTTCGTTACGGTGTCGATACCCACGATCCCATTTAATGATACGGCTGGTCTCCTTAAAGATGGAACTTATGAATTAATTTCTCAAAAAGGAGTAAACCTTTCAAAACATTTATTGGTAACTTAAGAACTTTAACTAATTATTATTTATTTAGAAAATAAAAGACAACTTTTTTTCATAAAATTTTACTAGGAGTCGAAAGATGATGTAGATAAAAACTTGAGCTTGTTTGTAAGAAAAGACGGTAATTTACCAACAAATCTGAAAGAAGCTTTACATCAGGTAACTATTTTATAGATTTTTTTGTCTGGTAATTTAAAAATAAATATTAAACAGTACATTGTCTGTAATACTAATGTATAAAAAGTTTTCAACTACTGTATATTTTCAAAAGTTTTAGTTATTTTGTATCGTAGATAAAACTGTGTGACTGACAAACATTTTTAGCCTAGTCCTGTTGTCAAATAGTTATGTTTAAGCTTACTGTAATCAAGTTTGATGCTAGAGTTATCCTGTAGTAATATTAAAAAAAAAAACAATACAGTTTTGTGTGAAAAATTCGTAGCAATTGAGAAACTGCAAAATTTTCCACAAATGCCATGTTTTTTGACATATTTTAACGAATATCTATTTGGAACTTGTAGGTAAAATATTGCACGGAATGTTTTTTTATCGTTCAATCAGCTTTAACATAAAATTCATAAAAAATAAAAAAAAAACTTAATTTTTTATGCTAAAATAAGATAAAACTGCAAATAAAATACTTATGCTTTAACGCTTTCAAAAAAATAAAAGATGTTCTTTGTTTTTAAAATGAATTAGAGAATCAGTAACCAATGGTACGTTTAACTTACGACAGTAACAAACTACTCCAATTTATTATGCAACCAACAAATTAAAAAAATTAAATTTAACGTTACAGCTTTCAATATATCTCCATGGTCCCGATTTCTTTTCATAAGTCATATAATCTGTGTAGTATTTTAATCTAATTTAAATCAATTATTTTATTTTTAAATATTTCTTTCATTTTTTAAAATTAATGGCTTAGTTGCAAACTACATAACTTAATGTAATAGAGCAATAGTTTTGTCAAAATTTACATGTGCGTAGAGCCAACGATTACAATTAATTGAGCGTTTGTGAGTTTAAATATCTTTATTATAAACTCAATTATTCACCTTTAAAGTTTGTGAGTGTTCGCATCCAGTGTGTAATGTATTGATAGGTAAAGGGATTAGGAGCAATAATTATCACACTTACACTTTGTTAATAATTAATAAGTATATTGTAAATAATAAGTAACTTCTTGATACATTTCACCATTACGTATTATAAGACACGTCCGTTCGCTCTGACGGCCGTTCTCGGTCTACGCCCCTTACATTACGCACAATCTTTCACACTCTGCTGAGAGTGTTACACATACTTAATCGCACTACAATGTGTTTACTTATACGTGCATATTTCTTATACATCACAATTCCTCCCCCTTTTAAATCTAGGTGAACGTCGCAAGGGTAGTCGTTTAATTAATTGATCAACGTGACGTTTGCATGTTTGACCCGACTTGATCTCGACTTCGCAGGTAGATTTTGACAATTTTTTTGAAACCTTACCTTCTATTTGCTTCGGACCCCCTTCGCTATAGCTTCTTATCAACACCTCTTCTCCTTCTGTAAACGTTTTGTTTCGCTGCCCTTTACGTCCATCTATTTGCGCTTGCTGAGCTTTCAAGACTACTTCACCTATATTCGGTCTCAAGTTATCGAATCGCGTTCTTAATTCGCGTTTGTAAAATAGCAAAGCTGGGCTTTTCCCAGCTGTGCAATGCGGCGTTGCCCGATAATTAAATAAAAATAGCTTAATTGCGTCATCGAGCGCTTCTCCCCCTTTTATAATTTTTTTAACTTTATCTTTAAAAATCCCCACGAAATTTTCAGCCGCTCCGTTTGTAGCTGGATGGTACGGCGGTGAAAAACTATGCTTAATACCTTGATTCTTCGAAAAATTAACTCAGCACTCGCAAATTGCCTATCATTGTCTGTTACTAAGTGAACCGGCAATCCATACCTCGCAAATATTTGTTTACACACTTCGATAAGTTTGTGCGACTTTGTGTTTTTTGCAAAATCCACTACCTCCGGCCATTTTGAGTACGCATCTACTATTACTAAAAACATGTGACCGTAAAATGGTCCAAAAAAATCACAATGTACTCTACTCCATACTTTTCCCGGCCAAGGCCACGGAGTTAGTGGCGATTTCGCTGGTTCTTTTCTTTCTTCTTGACAAATTTTACATTCTTTCACTAATAATTATATATCTTGATCTATTGCTGGCCACCAAACATAAAAACGTGCCAACATTTTAATTTTCACCACTCCCAAGTAAGATGCATGTAGTGCATCTAAAATTTTATTTCTTAGATTTTTTGGAATCACAATCCTGTTACCCCACAAAATGCAGTTACTTTCTAATGTTAATTCGGATTTTTTTTCAAAAAAATTTTTTTCATCTACAGGTAAATTTTTGCTCGAATCGGGCCAGCCTAGTAGACAATATTTTAATATGTTTTTAAGCCTCTCATCTTTTTTCGTTTTTTTCTCTACTTCTTTGTAATCTAGAATTTTTAATTCTTTTTTTATAAAATATAGTGGTGTAAAATCAGTTTCGAAAATATCTAGATCGTCGTCTACTGGCAGTCTCGATAAGGCATCACAATTTCCGTTATCTTTGGATTTGATGTACTCTATGTTATATTTGAACCTGGGCAGATAATAAGCCCATCTCTGCAATCTGCTTGTAATTGTAAAAGGAATACCTCTGTTTGGGCTTAAAATATACTCCAATGGTTTATGGTCTGTGCGCAATATTATCTCCTTACCATAAACGAATTCATAAAATTTTTTTAATCCAAATGCAATGGCACTAGCTTCTTTGCCTATTATCGCTCCATTAATTTCTTTTTTTGGTATTTTTTTTTATGCATAAGCTATGGGTTTTTCGGTACCATCTTTATACCTATGCGATAATATTGCCGACAGACCATATTCCAAAGCATCGCAAGCAAGTACAACCGTTTCTTGTGGATCATAATGCGTTAAAACTCGGGGAGAAATAAGCTCTGCTTTTACCCATTTGAATGCTTTTTCACATTCTGCTGTCCATTCAAATTTACTATTATTTGCGCACTCATACAGTGGTCTTAAATTTTCAGATCTGTTCTTTAAAAATCGGTTATAAAAATTAATCAAACCCAGAGACGACTCTGTTTGATATTTTCCGGCCTAGGGGCTTCTATCATTGCCTGTACCTTAGATTTAGATTTATGCAACCCATCCTTATCTATGACGAATCCTAATGTTTCTATCCGCTCTATCATTACAAACCAATTTTAAGTTTCTTGTGTGTTCTTGATCAGTTTTACCCGTTATGAAAATATTATCCATATAAGCTACAGCTCCTTCAATACCTTGTAAACACGCGTCTATTATTCTTTGAAATTCTCCTGGGGCTGACAAAATTCCTTCTGGAAGTTTCGTGTACCTAAACAGTCCTAAATGCGTTATAATTGTTAACAAGTGTCTCGATTCTTTTTCCACTGGTATTTGCATGTATGCGTGCGTTAAATCTAAGTGAGAAAATTTTTTTCCGCCTTGCAAAACTCTAAAAATATCATATATGTGCGGTAATGGATGCTTGCTCACGATTATATACGGATTTATAGTAACCTTAAAATCTCCACAAATTCGTATATTGCCGTTACTTTTTATTATTGGTACAATTGGAGTCGCCCATTCGCTCGAATCTACCTTTTCTAAGTGACCTAGTTCAATTAAATTATTGAGTTCTTTTTCAACTTTTTCTCTTAACGCATACGGTACATGCCTTGCTTTAAAAGCTATCGGTTTAACTTTCTCTTTCATGTATATTTTTATCTCTCCTTTTTGTATAAAATCCCGGTCCCGAACTAAATAACTTCAAAAATTCCAACAGTAATTCATCGCTTATCTCTACTTTCAACTTCTTAATTACGCTTTGACTCTCCCCATTCTTATTTACAAACTTAAGTGGCCACAGCCCAAACTGTAATAACCATTGTCGGCCTACTAGTGACGGACCTTTTCCCGGTAACACTACACAAGTTAATTTCCTAGTAATTCGGTTGAACTGCCCTTCTAAATTTTCCATTGTATCTACTGGGTGTAACGTATTATTTTCATCGTAACCGCGCAGAATAATATTCGATTTACTCAACTTAAAATTTTGAAATAACTCATTCTTTTTTTTCTCCGAAATCACTGAAACATAAGTACCTGTATCAACTTCAAAAACTACATCTTTATTTTCAATCTTAAATTTTAACAACATCGGCTCCGCTTCCCTAGCACTACCACCCAACCGCTTACAATTTAAAACTCTATTATCGCTGCTATATACCTTTAGGGGTAAGAAGTTATATGTTACGTCGTCATCCTCTCCCTCTGACTGCCTTGACGTTGCTTCCTCTCCCATGAACTTCACCGATGAATTCTCGTTCGCCGCTTTTCTCCAACACGCTACTTCCACATGTCCCTTCCTCTTACAATAGTTGCAAGATTTTGTCCTATGTTTACAGTCAATAGAATTGTGATTTGCTCGACTGCAAAAATAACACGATATACCTTTCTCACTCTTTATGTTTTCTCTATCAGTAATACCTTTACTTCTATTTGTATTATCTCTTTCGTAGCTTCTTTTCTGTTTAGTGTTTAAAGCCAAAATTTTGTCATTTGAACTGCCTTCGAATTTTCTCGATGCTTCTAACACGTGTATCTTTGCCATTTCCCGTGACATTGATTCTGACAAGGCTTTATCAAATGTCAGGCTTTCTGCTTTGAATAATTCTACTTTTATATCCTAATCTCTGATACCACATACCAGTTGATCTCTAAGAGCTGTTTTTAACTCTTTAAAGTTGCAGTTCAAGGCCAGTCTTTTTAATCTCCCTGCGTATTTAGTAACACTTTCTCCTTGTTCTTGTTTTGCCTGATTGAACTTCTAACGTTCCATAACTTCAGATAGCTTTGGATTTTAATAATCTGATAGCACTTTTTTTAACTCTTCATAAGTTTTCGTAATTAATTGTGTTGCGAAATGAAGAATTTATCCATATTTTTCAATGCCTACCTTACTTGTAGCGCTTGCGCCGAGCATGAACTAGTTATTACTTAATTTAAAAAAATAGTAAAGTTTATGCGTGGACAATTTTACTGTAGCTAAAATAAGGACTGGTGCTCCACAACAAGAACGCGTTGGAGCACTTTAGTTTTGGTCTAGTTTGCAAATCGAATTATCTCGGCTCCTGGAGCACGTATCTAGCGGGATTTCCTTTAAAATGAAGGTAGCAGATTAAAATAAGATCAACTATGATAGTAAAATTAACAAATTTATTTTTTACTAACAACTAATGAAACAAATTAAGATAGAAGTAGTTGATCCAATGTCACGCATGTGTAATATACCTTAAACGGATAGAAAAGTCTTTCGCGATTGTACATACTTATGTCTCGTTCTGCTTCTATACAGATTTATCAGCTCTGCTCAGCTGTCTGAATTAAGTGAAAATTTTAATTTTTCGATTGAAATTGTTAAAAAACCATACTGCTGGCAATATGTTTTTGCAACTGTTTGATGCATAATATTACTTTGAGTAATCTGTTAGTTGTTAGTAAATATTAATTGTTTTTTGTCTGAATATTCAGTGTTTACTCTGCTCTTAAAATCACTTTATCTATGAGATGTGTGGTAAAACTATAAGCTTTTAAAGATAATATTTTTGCCACGGCATTGCTTGACCTTTTCAAATTTTTAAAAATACCTGGAGAAATTTATGCTTAAATTTTCAAAAAATGATGGGATTTCTCGATTTTATCAACTACTACCTTTAAAGAAATTTTCGTGTCAACAATAATAACGAATGGTTATTCATTAAAAAAAAAAAAAAAAAAAATATTTAAAAATATTGAGATGCTTTAACTACTGCAGGTAACAAAATACGATGTAGGAACTGTTAGTAATACAATGATTAGTGTATCCGTCCTCACAGTCCTATAGACAAGGAAGTTAAAAGTGCAGATGAGGAACAAGAATCAGACTTGCAGCAGTAAAAAATCTATATGCAGAGTAAATTTTTTACCCAAATCTGAAAATG
Source organism: Copidosoma floridanum (assembly GCF_036245765.1). Classification (NCBI taxonomy): domain Eukaryota; kingdom Metazoa; phylum Arthropoda; class Insecta; order Hymenoptera; family Encyrtidae; genus Copidosoma; species Copidosoma floridanum. Next base: position 13,968,592 of record NW_028321888.1, read on the forward strand.
ACTTTTTTATCGCATATTTATAACTGTATTATCAGAAGAGATGACGTAGTATCTTCAAAAATTTTTATAAACTACTAAAATAAACAATAGAAAAAATAAGTTTTAAATAGTATTCACTAATGAATTACTTGAATTCTTGATAGTAATTTTACGAACAAAATATACGTACTAGCGTTATGTGTACGCGAAGAGTTCAGACACAATGCTTCACCAAAAACGTCGTTACAGGCCAGTAGTAAAAATACACGATTACTTAGTATAGAAGTCGCAAGGTTTCTTTGACCTGCTAGGCAGACGATTAGGAGCTAGAAACTTTAACAGAATTTTCTGGGACTCGACTTCAGGGCAAGAGTCATATACTTGTACACTACGTATCATAACATTTTGTTGAAACGATAATTGAGTAAAAGATTAGATATACAATGAATGCTAAAATACAAAGACCGTGAGATTTAACTTTTTATTTGGTATGTCGTATACTCGATACGCATAAAGAGTGCATGCAAATGTTAACGGCGAGAAATAACGAATACAAAAACGAAACTAAAAATAATTATTAGCAAATCGACGAATGAAACTTTGAATTACAGCAAATAAAAGGTACAATTTCCGACTTTGATTTTAAATTGAGATATTCCAATCGACGCCATTTTTCTGCCTTTTCTCGAGTTTTCGAAATTCTCAGAAATCATTCTAGAAGTATAAGTATGTTATTTCAAAAGAATGAAGGAAATTTAGAAAACGTGGCATTAAGTACTCAAGAAGAGGCAGAAAAATTGCATCGATTGAAATATCTTAATTTAAAATCAATGTCAGAAACTGTAGCGACGTGCTTAGTAAATCATTGTGTCTGGACTCTTCGCGCACGCATTGCGCTAGTACGTATAATGCCTTTGTATAATTACTATTAAGAATTTAAGTAATTTAATAGTGAATATTATTTAAAACTTTTTTTTTCTACCGTTTATTTTAGTAGTTTATAAAAACTTTTAAAGATGCTATGTCAACTCTTCTGATAATACAGTTATAAATATGCGATAAAGAGGTCATTTTCAGGTTTGGGTGAGAAGTCCTGTCACCCTTTCTTGGGCCGTTTGATGTACTCGTAATACTCAGTACTGACAAACACCTAAACCTTTCATAGTTTCCTACCTGGTTCATCTTTACATTGGATATCAAAAGGGCGGGCGATTATTCTCAAGGAGTATTTTTTAGTGAAGCAAAATGTTATAGTGTATGTATGAACCGTGACGCCATGATCTCATAAATAGTCAGCATACAGTGACTCTTTTCTCGGTAATTAGCCGCCTATAAATACAAGAAAACGTCACATACAAAATTTTTGGCTGAAAAGTTTTACTTATATTATTTACTAATCAAACATTTAATTCTCTCACTAAGCAATGTATTGATTTTTATTTTAGTAAAAGAAACTGTGTAACGAATTGTACCTATACGTTCTAGCGTTACTAACATTTACACTTAAAATGTTATTTTTCGTCGAACAGTCTAAAATAACGACAGTTCACTTAAATTTTGTAGCAAAGTAATCATATCACTGACAATAAAAATACTTTTAAACTTTAGATTATAGACAATTGAGTGACATACCCTTATTACCAAAATTTCTTTTTCAAGTACTAATGAGCTATATCCACTTACACTGCTTTATAAAAATGCTCTTACCTATGCCACTAATCCAACGTCTACACCATAATTCATTCTGTCACAAGTATTAAAATTTCTAAATCTATCTGGTAAACCTGTTGTGAACTTAATTTTTATTATATATTATCTTTATGAAATGTATTTGTATTAAAAACAAATATGTATAATTTGTTGCGTATGAACCACTAAAAAATGTTTTCTGCTCCAGGTTTGCAACGAAAAAGTGGTTTTCTACACAACTGCTTTGATTAAGGAACAAACTGTTTACGAATCCCCCTGTAAACTCTTAGTATTTCCCTTTGGTACATCCAGGAAAGTGGTTTTCACTTTAGAAAAAGGAGATCCGCTCCTTAAATTTTTGAACCATCAGTAAGTATTTTCAAATAAAAATTTTTTAATAAAAAGTCATAACAATGTCTATTTTCCAGTATTCAGAAATACAGAGAAAGTGGTTTACTATCTTGGGAAAAAAAACTACATCTTGTAAGAAAAGAATCTATAAATGATATTTCATTGAGTATTACTGGCGTCACCCCGTTGCTAGTACTATTAATTAGTGGATTCGTCTTAAGCCTAATAATATTTTTATTTGAAAAGTATCATAGGCACTTAATATTGTATTTAGTACAAAAGCCATGCAAGAAGATAAAAAAAATTAGGAAAACTAAGAAAACCAATACTTTATATAACAATGGAAAAAAATTTTCAATTTACTCTCAATACAGGAATGCGCAACCACGCCCTCCATGGCCTTATACCCCATAAGAACAGCATTGGCTGCGATGGTTAAAAATACTAAGTACGTAAATAAGACATTAATGTAACACATATATCATTTATGGCAAGAAAAGAAGTGTGGTATTAATTGTATAATAATTGTCAAATTTTATAATGTAATTAATTTGGTAAGAACATAACTAATAAAAAGACAATTTCACTTAATTAATAGAGGAAAGTTGAGAGCCCAAAAATTCTCTAATTGTTGTACGATAATTAAATATATTTCGATTTTGATTGCAAATAAAATAGTTGTGATACTTGGTGTACATTTTGAAAAAAAATTCTTTGTTCTACAAATGTATTAGACTATTCTGTAATCATTAAATAAAATTTTTAAGTATTAGTCAGACTTTTATTAATGATAATTTAGTTAGTATTTTTGTTTGTGGTAACCTTGTGTGGATCACGGAACTCCAGAAATTACGTCAGCTCTTATAGCAAGGAAAAATAATAAGATCCATATTTTCTCTATACTATTTAACAAATTTGCCATCAACTTATTTAAATTATATACAGCTCACAAAGGCTTCTAACTGTAATTTGTTTATTTTTGATTCTTATGAATAAGCTCGGCACTACAAAGACTCTAACATATTTTTCTCATACTTGTGGCTAAAATAAGATTTTTAATTACAATGCAATCTCTTTATTCCTTTATATTTTTATTTATCTCACTTAGGTATTGAATTATTTGAAACTTTGACACTTTTAACTGTCTATACTTTAACAGCTGGCTCATTCTTTGAAGGAAAACGAATGTACAAGACGTCGTTGGAGCGGAATCCTGCCTCAATTCTTTCCAAATCACACTGATCTGGAATGTCATATGTCAAGGTGGTTTCGTCTGGTTGATTTTTTTTGGTACCCTGAACTAATATCAATTTACCTCTGACCTAGAAGATACAAATATTGTTTTAACTGACAACTATAGAAAGATAGGTGGATGAAGAATAAGATAATTAATTTTTTGTTAATGACGATGGAACTTGTTAAAATTGCTTTGAATTATACTTAGATTAGATAGAAAAATATTTTTGGGCATTATCATGACTATTTTTCAATTTTCATCTTAAGTTTTTTTCAAATTAATGTGCAGCACAAGAAATTCGTCGTGTTAACCCACTGGTAGCTTCCCCCTAATGGATCGTATGGGAACCCGAACCTGTGGACAGGTATCAGTTTAAAGTTGTCGTGCGAGCGTAGGCTGTCATGATTAATTATATTCTAAATGTTAGTGATTTATTTAAATATGCAGGGAATGGGGTGCAAAAGTACGAAGAGGGTGAAAATATTATGAACGTTAATCACCTGATGTATTGCTTAGTCACATTGGAAAGCTTAGAAGAGACAAATTTTATTTTTTTTATGTTTAAAATCCAGTGATTTGTTTGGCACATTACACGAGTTAAACGTCAACATTATGAAAAAGGACTTAGAAAATTCTAATTTTTTGTTGTCCTTCTTTTTTGCATCATTCAAGTTATTACTACGATTTTTGTTGAGTTTTGGCTTAATCTCATTTAAAATTATTGGTACATATTCATGGCGTTTACCAGACAATGCATCAGGTGATTAGCATTCATAATATTTTCACCTCCTTCGTACTTTCGCATCTCATTTCCTGCATATTTAAATAAATCACTAACATTTAAAAAATAATTAATCATGTCAGCTGATGCTTCCGCGACAACTTTAAACTGATACCTGTCAACAGTTTCGGGTTCCTAAAAGATCCATTAGAGGTACGCCACCAGTGGGTTAACACGACAAGATGTTATAACTTTGACGCCATACATTTTACTGTATGGCAACGAATTTTACTTGATTGAGAGTATTTTAAAATAATCTAAAAAAATTTGAATGACGTATTTCCAGCAATAGTTATGTACGAATCAATTGTTACAGTTACACACTTAACAATTTCTACGTACTGTAATAATTAAGAACAAAGTATTATACTTGAATACTTTGACGTGCTGTACTGGTTTTGAAACAGAAGGTTGCATGCATTTAGTCGTTGATGCATGGGGAAAAATAGAGTTTCTCTTTGATGTACAAACAATTAAAAAATGCTTGCCAATTACTCTGTACTTCATATTTATGGAACACCTTAAGATACTCTTTCTTACGGTGCATTTTTCTTAACAGCTTCACTTTTTTTACTAGTCTGCAGCTGCTTATTCTCTAAATAATTATAAAAAAAATCACTTGTATACGAAAGGATAAATGTGAAAAGAGATGAATCACCTCAGAATACATTTTGGACAGTATCTGTTAAAAGTGAAATTAACTTCGTGTAGACTTATAAGATACTGCCATGATTTTTTCATATTTTTCTGGCCCAAAAACAAGTTATAAGCGAAATTTAGAGAAAAACTCCTCTTAATTTACATTATTTGTCTCAAAACGAAAAATTCTGGTATGGTTATGTCCCAAAACCATTTTTCTATGTATTCTGATCGTACCGTGAAGTGATTCCAACAATTTTTGCCGTAGTCACATGAATTTCTTATTAAACATTTTTGAGGCTTTATTAATCTGCCGGTAGTTATTAATGAGATTCACTTTATACACAATTATTATACTTTATTACGAGAGTCTCGACAATTCAACATTTTTTCTACTCATAAAATATAAAAAAATTCTTAAACACTTGACTATTTACTTTTAGAATAGCCTATGCAAAACATAAAACGTTTAAAAAATAAATGAAAGGAAGGACAAAGAAAAATTGTTTGATACTTACAATGACCTTAATTGTGGCTTTGTCAAATTCAGCGCAATCCAACTCCGTCTGGTGGACCTCTTAGTATAAAACCACAGTTTTGTTCAGTTTTGAGAAAAAAATCTTAGAGAAATTGAAGTATTGAAATGCAATTGCCAAATGCTCATACCTTTTTGCTTTTAGGTAGAAGGCGATAATCTTTGCTGGGTTTTAGGTTTAATTGCCTCGTCTCTTCAGTGGTGTTGCTAGAACAAGTATTCAGATGAGCCTTACGGCCACTTAAAAGGAAGCCAATCTTCCTAGCTTCTTTTTCGTTTCGATCATAAACCGCCAGCAGTTCTTCTTCTACACTTTTGGACATTTTGCTTCAATTACTATTATGTTACCGCGTAGGTGCTTTTTGAAAGAAGTCCAACAAGCAACTGACGATCAACGAAATGTTTTCTAGTGTTGCTGCAGAACGTGTCACATGCGTGACATTACTATCGTTTATAATTGATATCTATTATCTTGCCTACTCAAAATTTCCGTGGCTAACTTTTTAAAAGATACCTGCTACTGTGCGCTCAGGTAGGTGCTTTGATGTAGAAAAATGTTAAATAAACTATCTTTAAATCTGTTCAATACAACTTTTTTTTGTAAAAAAAGGATTAGATGACGTTACTGTACGTCCTACCTTTCATAATTACTGTTGGAAAATATGTATAAAAAGAGTGACCGTGGGTTATCTCATGTACGCGTGAGTATTGAAATAAAGGGAAATCTCGCTAAACTCGTCAACTTGACCAAAAGCCACCTTGGTGTAATGATTACGGATATTTTTTGCTATTGAATTAATTATCAATATCTCTTGAAACTGCTCCAACAATGAAAAATAGCGTCTTGTGTAAGAATGCATTTTCAATTCACGTGCATCATCTTCATAGTCCAAAAATAACATTGGAAAATACAATAAGAAGCTTTATCTCCTTGGTGAAAGTAACCTATGTTAAGGTGTCTATGTTGTACATGGAAAAAAAAGGAGAAAAAAAAAAAATATTATGCCATAGTATAGTAGAGCTTGGTAAGGAATCGCTTAAATTTTTGCGACTCTTCAGGTCGGCTATTCGTGCTCCGCTAATATCTATACTCTGGAAATGTTGGTCAAAACAGTTAAAATAATAAAGTTACAGAAAACCGCGTGTTTTTTTTCTGCATGCGTTTAATCTAAAGACTTTTCTAGCTATTGACTTATTACCAATGTGATACCCAACAGAGCAAGAAGAATCGAATCAGATGCCATAACTCGTAGGTATATCTACGTGTCTTCGATAAATACTTTTTTTCTATAAATCATCTGCAACAATATTTCTTTATTAATAACGTGTTGACTTACAACACGCAAAAGATCAATAAATAGTTTCAATACTCGTAGATCAAGTATTCGAAGAGGCCAAAAATATCGAAAACTTGATGGTGTGGGAAAAAAAGCACTTGGTCGAGATACATAAGGTAGGAGAAAATAGCTCTTGATTCAAAGTGAATTGGCCATTAAATTTTAAAAGTAGGAGAAAAAGTAGCTAGTATTTGCTGCGAGTAGATACGTGGCCTTACCAGACATTGTAATTGGTAGGAGCAATGGGTCCTTCCAATGTTCGATTAATTTGGTGTGGTTGTGGGGGTGATAGTCACGATGTCAGGAATCGCCCTCTATATCATTTATTTTATGCTGTGGTACTGATATTAAAAATCTCTGACGCATGTAATGGTTTATTTTATGAAACATTTTAGTAATACAAAGAAAAATTTTTAAAAGTTATTCTAAGATAAAAAAAATATAATATTATTTTTTGTTTTAATCTAACGCCAATGCTAAAATCGTGTTCTATGAAATTAAGAACATCATCTAGTAGCGTTATAGTTTATTTTATTTATTGGTTTCTTTGTGTATTTTTTTTAACTCACACCATAATTTTTATGCCTTATTACTGATATACTCAAGTTTAGATTCAAACTATTACAAAATGGTGTTCGAAAAATATTCTAAGGAATAAAAGTTTTCCAAACGACATTACTGTATTTTTTACAACATAGGAAGATATATAACTTTTCCAGAACTGATATTCCTAACAGGTATATTATGACGGAGTCATTTTTCTCTGACCTATAGCATTAAGCGCCGAAACGCGTCATCAAGGTGGAATCTATTTTCACTATAAGAAGCTAATAAAGGTCCGGGTCTGTGTGTTTCATGTTCTACGTGAGAGTAATCGGATGCAAGGAGTAGCGCCAAGGAGAGAAGAGGAGACATAGCGCCGAAGAAAAGCCCAAGAATGTGTAGTCTGCGTATTATAGAATATTTGTAATTACCGCGCCATTGTCCTAATCCAGTACTTCTTTATCGACGAAGATTGTATGCTTACCTAGGTATCTGTATTAATAGTATGTATTGTAAATTGCGTCGCGTTCGAGTGCGTGTGAATAATGTCCTGGCGGTAAGAATAAGAAGTATGTATGTAGATATAGTGTGGTAATGCGCGAGGCTGCACTAATTGGTGGGCCTAAGGACACTCTTGCAGTAGCCTTCGAGCGAAACAGAGCTTTCCGAGTTTTCGCGTTTCCGGTAGCACAGATCGAGAGAGAGAGCATCGAGCGAGAGAGAGAAGAATAAAGGCGGAGAATCAGCGTCCCAAGCCAGCCGGGAGCGACCTTGCGACCGACGACCGAGGAGACGAGGACCATCGCCACCCCCAGCCGTCATCTGCGAGACCAGGGCATCGACAGGCAAAGAGCTGATTTGACCCGGAGCATGGTGAACCCGGAGGTAAGGGTAAAGTAGAGTGTGTGAGCGTGCGTGTGTCCTTACGTGTGTGTCGGGGGACCGAGTAGTGCGGGACTCCCCCAGGAAGCGTGGAGTGCGAGAACGGGAGAGTCCGGGGAAGGCGTGATTGTCGCGGATTATTGTGATAGCGCCGGATTGCGCCAAGATTCGGGCCTAAAAGCCCCCCCCGTGTAAAAGTTCGCTAAAAATAAAGTGAAGTGTTCTTAGAATCATTAACTCGTTTGTTGTAGTGCGTGTGTTTTTCCCTCCTTCATAATTTACAGATCGCGCCTCGTTTCTCCATGGGAGAGTAGTCCGATCCCGACGGACTACCGCCGGCAGGACCTCCTCAGAGACGAGTCTCCTGGGCCAAGCAGCGGACCTCGTGGGCGTGGGGACAGGGGTTGTTTTTCGCGTTTCAGGATACGGCGGACGTTGGCGAGAGGATCGACGATAGTGTCTTTGGACGTTGTCTCGGGACCGCCCTGATTGCGACACCCTATAGTGTCTCAGGGCGCGAAAGCGCAACGTCACAAAGTGGCGCTCGACGTGGGGCATTTAGCCGGGGAACGAGAATCAGGGTATAAGCGCGTGAATAGTGTCTCTGTTTGTAATTTTTTTTTTCTATTTCCGTAAAATCGCCGTGAGCCGTGAGTGAATGTGTCGTGGGTAAGATAGTCGTTTTCGTGTGTTATTAGTATCGTTACGTATTTTATTTCATATTAAGTGGCGTCGCGTCCGTAGTGCATGCAGGGATATTTTCTGTGTTTACACCACGTTGCCACGTTGACCGGAATTTTTTTCTGGAAACTGCCAAAATTTACCGGTTTTTAGGAGTGTTTGGGTTAGGCAGCGCCGAGTACGAGTGTGAGTCGGGGGAGAGGGGAAATAGACGTATAGTCGAAGAGTGAGAGAGAGAGACGCGGCTAAGCTTGGGGAAATTAAGCGTGCGTGAGTTGGACGGGCTTTTCGATAGCGCCAATTTTCAGGTGAACGAGTGAGCGGCTCTTCTTGCGCGTTTTGTTTTTCTTGCGCGTGCGACTTTCGCTTTCCAGGTACTAGTAGCGGCCATCTTGGAGACCGCTTGCGTTTTCTTTGCGTGCGTGATTTGTTTACAGGAGGAGAACAGGGCCTAACGTGCCTTGTCTTACACATATATATTTTTATTGTTTATTTTTTATATATTACCACATAAATAATATTTTATTTTTTGTCTATTTTCTTTTCCTCTCTTCTTTCTGAGCGTTGCCTTTCTTCCTATTCTTTCGTGTTTTTGTCCGAGTGTTAAGAAGTGCGCGCCGCGTTGTGATAGTGCCGCTGCTGTGATATATATTTCGGGACAAGTGCCTGGTGTCGTGTAGATTTAGATTCGGGGAAGGGAATTGCGCGGATCTTTATCGGTTTTGTCGCGCGTGTAGGGGAGTTAGGAATATAGATATAGACCGTTTGGGGAAAATTATTGTTTTTTTTGCGTGTTTTGTTGTTGCGTAGTGACAAGTCGGGCGAAGTTAGCGTCGAGCTCACGCGTCATAAGTTGCGGAGATGAATCGTCCGCGTGATATGGGGCCGCTGGAACCGCAGTTACATGCCGAGATTATGCGCGACGTGGTACACACCCGCGAGCAGAGAGCTTTTCGGCGGGAAATATTTACGCTCCCACTAGAAGTGGTGTTACCCCAGCTAGACGAGCGGGGACTGAGTTTAGAGGGGGACGAGTTTGTGCTGCGAGACAGATTGTTGCGACATCGAATGCTCGAGCTCGAACCGGAAAACGAGCTCATTCCGCGATATGAATGTGATTTCGCGCTAGCCGGATCCGAAGATGGCGACGAGTCAATCGCGGGGGCCGAAGCTAGTGATCATCCGCGGGTGTTGGGGCCGAGCGAGGAGTTGCGAGAGAGTAGCGCCATGAGAAACCCTAGTCAACGGGGGGCAGAGGTAACCGTAGCGACTAGTGGGGGCAAATTGGGCCATCTCGCCCCACCAGAAGGTGACCACCGGTGGTTTGGAACCCCGGGAGTAGATTCATCGACTGATCGTAACGAGCAAACTCTTAGCGCCCGGGACCCGATTTTTACACGCGTCGCAACGACGCAGACTTCGGAGTTCGTTCCGCCGATGTGCCCCGTGACAGTACCTGCTACCGTGACAACCACGACGGTGTACACGTCCCCGGTCATGGCAGCCTCCGTCACGCCTCAGCGACGGATTTTCGCACTTCAGGGCCAAGCGAATATGCGCTTCGTGGGGACGTTGCCTCCCGGGGATACCGGGAAAATCGATTTAGGAGTTTTCGATGTGTTCGACAGGATCAGGAAGATGCAGGCCGTGGGAGTAGGGGCCCTCCGTAGAGTAAACTCGAAGGCGCCGGCGTTATCGTTCCCTCCGTTGCCTCGGACCAGCGCCCCGGAACTTAATGCTTCACTCGACCATAAACAAGACACGTGTGCGCCGCGTCTAGCGTCCGGCGAGGAGAGTCGTCAGTTTTATCAAACCGCGACCGAATGGGTTAACAAGTCTCCGGGTCCGGGAGACGCCGCGATGAAGGAGGATGTGCCAAGTGACCAGCGCCTTGATGAAACGTATGCGCAAGCGACGGCCGAGTTACGGGGACTTAATCCGCGTCGTGAAGAATCAGTTAGCGAGACTGAGACCTTCCGGCTTCCACGGAAGCCACTGCCATCAAGGAAGCCTCTGACACAGCCGAGGGGACTTGGGAAGAAGGTTGAGGAGGAGGTGGAGCGCGCGTACGAAGAGGGCGAGTTATCTGACCACTCGCGACGACCCGCGCCGTCAGATAGCGAAGGCTGGACCCTTGTCTCTCCTCGCCGTTTGAGGCCGAGAGGGTTTCCAGCAGAGTCAACGGGAACCCGAGTCCCAGGCCCTCGGGGCCAACGATTCCCGTCAGACGTACGCCAAGCCGGCCCATCCCCGACCACCTTAAACTCTGTGGATAACTCGCGTAGGAGACCGTTAAGCCCCCAACCACGAGAGGAAGGTTTCCAACTGCCGAGCATGAGGAACACGCGTAATAGGGCACAAAATCAGCGTAGACAACAGAGGGGGCCGATCCTACTGGAGGAGCTGCGGGACGTGTGGAGCGAAGAATGGCACCCTCGAGCGGGCGAGCGAGCGCTGAGCGACCAGTTAAGCTCGGATAGCGAGAGCGAAGCGGAGTTCACTGGTCGGCGGGCCAACGGCCATAATAGACGACGTGCCAATACATTGGAACGTGGTCGAGCTGAGAGATCGGCTGAACCACGCGAGAACCGGGCCTCGAAGGCTCTCCAGAACTGGAAACTCCATTTCTCGGGAGAGGATAAGGGGGAAGATGCAGAGGATTTTCTTGAACGCTTGGAGGACTGTCGCGTCAGTGTGGGGGCGAGCGAAAGCGAGTTTTATCGCGCCGTGCCAGTAATCTTGTTCAAAAGAGCGAGCCGTTGGTTTAGGGCCGTGAGGAGCGAGGTAGTGACCTGGCGGCAGTTTAAGCGAGCGTTTAAGCGACAATTTGTGGGCGAGTATGATCGTGAGGATTTGTTGGACGATCTGCGGCGCCGGACTCAGGGGAAAGGGGAGAAGGTGAACGATTACGTGACTAATATCCGCTATATCGTGTCGCGTTTTGTCAGGCCGCCGTCCCAGAAGACGGTTACCGAGACCGTGTACCGGAACTTACTCCCGGAGTATCGTAAGGCGATGAGTGGGCAGCTCATAATGTCGCTTGACGACATCCAAGAGTACGGGCGCTTGTGGGAAAGACAGAGAGAGCTGGACGGGAAATACGCGCCACCCCCACCGCCGGAGAAGATGCACGTTCCCGGAGCCGCTTTCATTAACTCCGCGTCAAGGGCCAAGGTAGCGGGGATCACCGACGAGAACCCCGAGCAGGTCGCCGCCGCTGCGGTCGAGACTCCGGGCACTAACAAGGGAGCTAAGAAGCGGGGACCTGGAAAGCCGCCGGGAAATTTGGATCCGGTCATTTCCGGGTCTCCCGCGCTACAGTGGCCGGTGCCCAACCCCCCGTCCCCAAGCCCGGCAATAGGGGAGCCAGGCCCGCATTCGTCGTATGCGGCCGCCGTGCAAGTGACCCAACCGAACGCCGCGAGGAACAGCGGAGCGCCGGCGTGGACTGGAGGCCAATGGGTATGGCCATCAGTACCCCGACCCACTGTAGGGGGGAACTTGGGGCCGCGACCTACCATTTCGCCTCCACCAGCTCCCGCCGCCCAGTCCAACCCGTTTCGCATGCTTGGAGAGAATCAAGCTAGCGATCGTCAGCGCCTTGGACCGTTCATGGGCGCCTGCTTTACCTGTAGTGGCGTAGGCCACCGCTCGGCACAATGCCCCGAGAGCTTATGTTATGTGTGCCAGCAAAAGGGCCATATGTCGCGCGGGTGCCCTAACCGACCCCCTCGGGTCGAGGGCGCGATCGGGGGCACGATGCCGCGGAATGTGTATTGCCAAGTATGCGGCCTTCGAGGTGTGACCTTTAAGTCGTGTAGCGTGTGCGAGAAACTTCGTGAGAGTCTGGGAAACTGGCAACTGGGGGGCCAGTAAAGAGCTTGCTCCCTGGACCCCCCAGGGCGGGATGTGAGACGACGGAGACAGCGAGAGAAGCGTGTGAAGCGATGAAGCGAGGCGAAGCGAAAGCGAAAAATCGATCGAGTGACGAGAAGCGTAGCGACCTGGTTGATGATAGCGGTAGTATCAAGTTATTCGGAAAGTCGAAAAGAGAGCAGATCGTGAGTAGCGAGATAAGCGTGACCCCTGATTCCGAGTCAGAAGAGGTGGGTCTGCAGGATGTTCGCGGATTGTTCGAAAGAGATGATAAGGACGCAGGGGTCGATCGAGCGATAGCGCCAAGCATGCGTGTGATGTTGGGTGGCGACGTACTGAGCGAGTTTAAGGGTACACCTGTCCCTGAGGGGAATAGGGCTAGAAGAAATAATTGGCTGAGGCCTCGTGGAGGGGAGGGGGTGTCGCTCGGAGGCGAGAAGGAAGTGGAAGCGAGTGCCAGCGAGCGGGAGGACGACCGCCTGTTTGAATGGCCCAAGCCAGTGTCATGGGACGCGTGGAATAGCGAGCCGTTGAAGGTGTTTAAGACGGTGGACGAGATGTTGCAGGAGAGTGTTGAGAAAAGGGCGGCTAAGCCCCGGAATGAGGGCCCTCTCGGACTTTCCCTCGACGACGTTTTCCCCTCGGCGACCCTCGGTTTGAAGCTCCTGAGCGATGAGGAACGTGCGAAGTATGCCGGTGGGTTGCATGTGGGGCTCCACGAAGAAATTGCCGGCGTGAGCGATGATAATCGCAACTATATTTGTGTGTCGTTAGGGGGTCAGAGCTACAAGGCCTTATTAGACCCAGGAGCCACCTCCTCACTAATCGGGCCTAAAGTGGCCGATAAATTCGAGAAGCGCCTGTTGCCAAGTAACTCCGCGATGCGTAATGTTAATGGGGGTGTGACTAGAGTGTTGGGGGTGCTTAAGGCACAAATAGACCTCGGAACGAGCGAAGGCGTTTTGTATTTGAAAGCAGTGCCAAACATCGATCAGGACCTTCTTTTGGGGATGGACTTCTGTCAGAACTTTGAGATCGAGGCTAACTTCGGTAAGCGACTATGGCGAGCGAGTGAAGGACCATGGGCTTCATTCGTCGGGGGGAGCGATGAACCTGAGAGAGTGATTTACGCGGAATGCGCCGGTATCGTGGAAGTGGGTGACGATCAGCGTAGCCGAGTGAATAAACTGATCGAGCAAGTATTATCGTCGGCCACCGAAGCACCAGGAATAACTAAACTAACCGAGCATGTTATTCGCGTGACCGATCGCACACCGATTCGACATCGGTTGAGGCGTATGTCGCCGCGGATGCAGGAAATAGCGACCGAGGAAGTAGAGCGAATGTACCACGAAGGGATAATCGAAAAATCGTCGAGCGATTATAGTAGCGCCCCAGTAATGATAAAGAAACCGGATGGGACTTACCGATTTTGCATCGACTTTCGCGACTTAAATAAGGTGACGACTCGCGATGCGTACCCCTTGCCGAGTATGGATTCGATTCTGGACCGACTCCGAAGTGCGCGGTATCTATCCAAAATCGATCTGAAACAGGCCTACTTTCAGATACCTATGGAAGCCTCGAGTAGGAAGTATACCGCGTTTTCGATGCCGGGTTCGGGGCTGTGGCATTTTCGACGGATGCCGTTTGGCTTGACTAATGCGCCGATGACGTTTCAGCGGCTCATCGACGCTTTATTCGGACCGGACTTGCAACCCAACGTTTTCGGGTATCTAGACGATATCATCGTAGCGACGGACGATTTTGATGAACACTTGCGCTATTTGGAAATAGTCATGCGTCGGGTAACGGGGGCTGGGTTAGAGATCAAATTTGAAAAGTGCGAGTTCTGCTTGTCGCAACTTACCTACCTGGGTTTCATATTAGATAAGGATGGGTTGCGCCCCGATCCCGAGAAGATTGCGCCGGTATTGAAATATCCCACCCCTAGGGATGTTAAGCAATTACGCCGATTTTTAGGGATGGTCGGGTGGTATAGCCGATTTATTGAACGTGACTCGGAGATAAAAATTCCGTTAGTTAAATTGTTGCGCAAGAAACAAATGTGGGAGTGGGAAGCGGAGCAGCAGGAAGCGTTCGACAAATTGAAGGGGGCCCTAACAGACGCACCGGTATTAGCGCGGCCGGATTTTGCCAAGCCATTCACCGTGCAGACTGACGCGAGTAACTATGCGATCGGCGCGGTGTTATCCCAAGAGCATGAGGATGGCGAGCACCCCATCGTGTATGTGAGCCGTGTGTTAACACCTGCGGAGAAGAATTACAGCGTCACGGAGAAGGAATGCCTTGCGGTAATTTGGGCACTTAAAAAACTGCGACCGTACGTGGAGGGGTATCGGTTCACTGTGATTACCGATCACAGTGCCCTGAAGTGGATTAAAGACTTGCGCGAACCAGCGGGGCGATTAGCGAGGTGGGCGTTAGACATGTCCCAATGGGACTTTGAGATCGTGCATCGTAAGGGCGCCATGAACCACGTGCCGGACGCGCTATCTCGATTGTCGGGGGAAGAGCAGGAAATAGCTGCGTTTGACGAGATTAACGACGAGTGGTACGTTAAAATGATGAAAGAGGTGGCCGAATATCCGCTCAAATATAAGGACTGGCGCGTAGAGGACGGGAGACTATATCGTCACCGGGTAGATTTGCTGTTAGATCCGATCACGCATCGAGAGGAAAAGTGGCGATTGGTAGTGCCGGAAAACTATAAGGAGCGCGTCATGACCGATGCACACTGTTCGCCGTCGAGCGGACACATGGGGATCGAGAAAACTTACGATCGCGTAGCTCGTGAATATTACTGGCGAGGAATGTATTATGACGTCAAGAGGTTCGTAAAAGCGTGCGAATTGTGTCAGCAGTTTAAAGTGCCGCAGACAGCCCCGCAAGGGTTAATGGGTAAGCGAATCGTGGAGAGACCGTGGGCCGTCGTGGCCGCCGATCTGATGGAATTTCCGCCGAGTAAAAGTGGCCATAAGTACTTGATTGTTTTCCAGGACTTATTCACGCGTTGGATCGAAGTTAAGCCGTTTCGTAAAGCCGATGGTAAAAGCGTAGTGCGAGCGTTAGAGGAGCTAATTTTATTTCGATGGGAGACGCCGGAGTACTTTTTGACGGATAATGGCCGCGAATTTAGTAATAAGTTGATCGCCGAGACATTAAAAGAGTACGGGGTACAGCATGTTTTCACGCCTCCCTACCATGCCCAAGCCGATCCCGTGGAGCGGACTAATCGGACTTTAAAGCAAATGATAGCAATATTCGTAGGTACCGATCATCGCAACTGGGACTTACATGTGCATGAGTTTCGCCACGCGGTTAACACTGCGACTCAAGCGACGTTGAAAGTTTCGCCGGCGTTCTTGAACTATGGCAGAAATCCGAAGCCAGTGAAAAGTCTGCGTCGAGAGGTCGAACCTAAAGAGAAAATCGAGCGGATTTCACCGGAGGCGTGGGGGGATCGGGTTAAGCGACTGGATGCGTTGCGAGACTTAGTAGCTAAACACATCGAAGACGCAAGATCAAAACAAGAGAGGCATTATAATCGAGGACGTCGCGATGTACGTTTTAGCGTGGGTATGCAAGTAATGAAGCGTACGCATCATCAATCTGATGCTACGAGGAAATTCTCAGCAAAACTAGCGCCCAAGTTCGAGGGGCCGTACGAGATCGTCGCGGTAAAATCACCGGTAGTCTTTGTCCTTCGCGATGGAAATAAGGAGCGCGTTGCACACGTATCGGACATCAAGCGATATGTGCCCCCGCGAGGAAAATCAAGCACCTAATAACGTTTCCCCGAGATTTTCGCGCCTAAACTCTTGCTTCTTTCAACTTCCTTTCATGCCGAGGGTGAATTCTAACTGAGGCGCTTATACCAGTGTGTAATGTTTCTTGACAGGTACCAGTCGAGGAGTCGGATGGAGCAGAAGTGTCGGCGCCCATGGAGGCCGCGCCCAACGCCACGCCGGATGTTGCGCCTGACGATGACCGCGAGCCCACCCCACCCCCGGTAGTAGTCGACCTGCCCCTTACCGTAGGCCAAGATGCCCCAGCCCCCGTTATCGCAGCCGAGGACCCCGTAGGGCCAGCGGAGCAACCACTGGGTGACTTGGAGGAAAACCCCAAGAACGCCCCGGAAGGGGAGCCCCTCCGCGAGGGTGTTAGGGTACCAGCAGTAATAGAGTTATTGGGGAGGGAAGAGCAGGAAGCTATCGAGGGTTTGGTGGACGAAGAGTTTCCCGTAGGCGCGACCTCCCCTACCCTAGGACGCGTGCTTGAGCACCCACGGATCGACGATCTCCTTGATTGGGCGGATAGCGAACTGGACGGGTTTATTAGCAGTGGAGCGATACCCCCCGGGCGTGGGCAGGAGATGAGACCAGGGATGTTGTGGGCATTGGGTCTCCCCTCCTTGCCGGAACCCGAGGAGGATGCGTTAGATGCGTTAAGGGCCCGGGCCTTGGCAAGCATCCCGGCCAGCAATCCCGCAGTCAAGATAACTGCAAGCCAGAAAAGGGAGGTCGACGAATTAGTGCGGCTGTCCTTGGATTACCTGGCGGACGAACCAGGGTCCCTGCGCAAACTCGAGGCAGGTATCCAGGCGAGTGTGGGCCGGGAAAGAAAAAGAAAAGGCGAAGAGCAGGGTAAGCGGAAGGCTCGAGGCTCTCGACAGCTACAGCTCGATGACTATGAGTCCCCGCATTCTCCCCCTCACCATCCTTTGGTGGAAGAGGCAGGGCCTCCTGTAAGAAGGTCGCTCTCCCGTCCACCGTCGCCCACCGGTCAGCCTGAACAACAGGTACGACGGGAGAATACGGCAGCCGTCTCTCCCCCTCGGGCTCACTACCCATGGCCAGAGCAGGTACCAACGGCTGTGCGTTCGGCTACGCCGATGGACTGGGACGTGGAAGAGCCTCGGACGATCGGGCTTGTAGTCCGCCCCGAGGCCTCTTCCTCGCTTCGAATGACGCCCCAGCCCATCCGTGACGAATCGTCGGGGAGTCATATCCCCGTGGCGGCAGAAGACTCTGATCGACTTCCCTGGGACAGGCCGTTGCGAGACGGTTTTCTGCCGGTAAAAACCGGGGGAGTAATGTTCGCCGACGTGCGGAGGATTCCGACCGACCCTCGCGTTGATCCTCCCCCGCGGGCATGCTTCGCGTGTTGGGAAAGAGGACATAACTCTGGGGACTGCCGTGAACCGTTAGTTCGAAGGTTCTGCCGAAACTGCGGGAGACGAGAAGCAGATCTGAATTCGTGTCCCCGTTGTTCGGATGCCCACCGCGAATACTTGCAGAGAGGGAGGGTCGAACACCGTGCCCCCCCGCTTTCTTCTTCCGAAGCATCCCCACCATATCGATCCCCGCCACGACTGGTCGAAGCGTCCTGGGATCGCAGTTCTGCGACCCGGCACGTCAACCAGGGGACCCCTGAGCCGCTCCGAGTTCGGTCGCCCCTTGGACGAAACCGGTACTCCGAGACTCCTCTCGGCCGGGACCACCCTCGAGGGTTGCGATTGGGGGAGGTAGACCGACCCCCGATAGGCCCCCCGAGAGAGCCATGGCCTCAACCGCGACCTGATTACCCGTTCCCTAACCAGTATGGGGATGAACGGCGCGTATTCCCGGGGAGACCAGCAGGGCCTCCGAGGCCCCCGTTAGTCGAGCCCCATTGGGATGTTCCATATCTCCAGGTCCAACCCGACCCAAACCCGTTTGCGTATCATCTCGTGAACCCCGCGCTCCAGGGAGGACGCCCACACCCGGGCCACCAGTTTGTCGGCCCTCCCAACCTCCGAGCGTACGAACAGGAGAGAGAGCAGGAGGCCCGAGAACTGAATCGTTTGGAGCGCCGCGATTTCCTGCGCACTGTCGGGGATATGAGAACTTTCCCAGACCACCTTCGCGTTAGGGGACTTCGGTGGATGCTCGAGGAATGTGAAGAACCGGAAAGGGAGGGTGGTCGACGATAAAGGGGAGAGTCGGAAGTGTTATTAATAAAAAAAAAAAAAAAAAAAAAAAAAAAAAAAAAAGGAGGGTAGAAAGAGAGCGTAGCGCCTAGTATAGTTCGTCCGTTGGTATAACTTAAAAAGGGGGGAATCTTAGCGGAATTCACGGTTGTTTTTGTTTTTTTTTTGTTTCCGTATCGTATTTGCGTTGCGACAAGGATAAGCGCCAAGATTTCCTTACCTGAGGAACGGGGGGGGGGGGGTATGCCTGGACACCGCGACCCACCGAACCGTACGCCTTCCCATCCCCACCCTTTCTCTCACCAGGATAAGCCGTAGACACCTAAACATCGAAGGCCACGCAGCCGGGAGGAAGACCAAACACCCCAAGTTCAATAGGCGGCTGGGTTAGGAGACCCGGGTAAGTACTTTGTTTGGAATTTCTTTTACTTGGGACGTTTTTCGGAGTAGAACGAACACTCAGGGAGATGTTCGTTCTAGGGGAGGGGAATATGACGGAGTCATTTTTCTCTGACCTATAGCATTAAGCGCCGAAACGCGTCATCAAGGTGGAATCTATTTTCACTATAAGAAGCTAATAAAGGTCCGGGTCTGTGTGTTTCATGTTCTACGTGAGAGTAATCGGATGCAAGGAGTAGCGCCAAGGAGAGAAGAGGAGACATAGCGCCGAAGAAAAGCCCAAGAATGTGTAGTCTGCGTATTATAGAATATTTGTAATTACCGCGCCATTGTCCTAATCCAGTACTTCTTTATCGACGAAGATTGTATGCTTACCTAGGTATCTGTATTAATAGTATGTATTGTAAATTGCGTCGCGTTCGAGTGCGTGTGAATAATGTCCTGGCGGTAAGAATAAGAAGTATGTATGTAGATATAGTGTGGTAATGCGCGAGGCTGCACTAATTGGTGGGCCTAAGGACACTCTTGCAGTAGCCTTCGAGCGAAACAGAGCTTTCCGAGTTTTCGCGTTTCCGGTAGCACAGATCGAGAGAGAGAGCATCGAGCGAGAGAGAGAAGAAGAAAAGCGGAGAATCAGCGTCCCAAGCCAGCCGGGAGCGACCTTGCGACCGACGACCGAGGAGACGAGGACCATCGCCACCCCCAGCCGTCATCTGCGAGACCAGGGCATCGACAGGCAAAGAGCTGATTTGATCCGGAGCATGGTGAACCCGGAGGTAAGGGTAAAGTAGAGTGTGTGAGCGTGCGTGTGTCCTTACGTGTGTGTCGGGGGACCGAGTAGTGCGGGACTCCCCCAGGAAGCGTGGAGTGCGAGAACGGGAGAGTCCGGGGAAGGCGTGATTGTCGCGGATTATTGTGATAGCGCCGGATTGCGCCAAGATTCGGGCCTAAAAGCCCCCCCGTGTAAAAGTTCGCTAAAAATAAAGTGAAGTGTTCTTAGAATCATTAACTCGTTTGTTGTAGTGCGTGTGTTTTTCCCTCCTTCATAATTTACAGATCGCGCCTCGTTTCTCCATGGGAGAGTAGTCCGATCCCGACGGACTACCGCCGGCAGGACCTCCTCAGAGACGAGTCTCCTGGGCCAAGCAGCGGACCTCGTGGGCGTGGGGACAGGGGTTGTTTTTCGCGTTTCAGGATACGGCGGACGTTGGCGAGAGGATCGACGATAGTGTCTTTGGACGTTGTCTCGGGACCGCCCTGATTGCGACACCCTATAGTGTCTCAGGGCGCGAAAGCGCAACGTCACAATATATAAACGAAAACTGCTCTAATAAAGTTAGAAAAAATAACCTAAATTTTTACCCTTAATTAAACTTCTAAAAATATTGCAAAATAGGATGTTTATACATACACCTGTAAGTTAAGATTGACGTGAAATAATTTTTTATACTTTGCTTTTAAAAAATAAAGAATTTGAACTGACAAATGATGTATTTTTTACAAGACATATAGAGCACTTAATGACATAAAATGATAGAGAGGCTAATGATAAGAGAATCGTATTACTATTTAAAATATTGCCAACTTTTTTTTATACCTCACAACTAACTTTGTAAAGTTTTAGATTAATGAAAGTATTAACTATTTGATAAAAGTATCTAGAGAGACAGAGAGGAGAACAAAACAATACATAGATTTTTGCATTACAATGATAAATGTATTAAAATAAAAATTATGTCGCATACACACATACGTACATTATTGAACAAGCCCAAATTATCTTTATACTGAGCTTACAATCTGTTTTACATTTAAAGTGGACGATTTATAATTGCTAACACAAGTAAAGATGAGGATGAGGACATAATAGGAACACTTTAGAGAAAAAAGCACAAGACATTAAAAATTGTTCATAGTGACATTTAAAAAAGTGATTTTAATAATTTCTTATACGGAGACATATATGATATTAGTGGTAGCGACAATAAATACGTTCCGATATAAAAAAAAAACAAAAAAATGTAAAATGTTTTTTGTTACTTACGCATTCATTTTACATAATATGATTAACGTTCATACATGTTTGTCTTAGACAAAAGTTATTATACATCAAATCTTATTAAAAAATATAGTGATTTATCATAACATGGATTTGTGGGATTTATGAAATAATGGAAGTCCTTTTTTTTAACGATCAAACTCCCAAATGCGCAGCACATTAAAGTATTCAAGTATAATTACTATTATTTTTTTATAAGTTATTGTGAATACATATAATGATTGCTACTTCTTATAAATAACAAGACATATTATACAGGAATCAAAAAAGTCTTATAAGCTAAAAAAAAGTTTCAATATAAAAAATCGTAAACAACATGTAATTTTTGATAGTTATCGTTAATAACATGGTTTTGTAGTTACTTTTTTCAATTTGTATGCAAATATTCTATATCAAGTGAAATTCGTCGCAATCACTATAAAATGTAAGACAAAGTTATCTTAATTTCTAAGATTTCTATTGGTAGTATTCAATTTAGAATTTTAAAAATTTTATTCAAAAATTTCTAAGTTTTTCACGTTGCAAACTTAAAGTTTAGGATAAAGATTCCGACACTTTTCTTGGTTTAAAACTTTTCGAAAAATAGAATCATTCTTACTAATATATAAAGCAGAAGCGCTAAAACCGTTGTAATCGCTAACCATAAAAAGTACTAAACCGATTTTGCTGAAATTTTGCACACTAATTCATAATATTTCCTAGATGGTTTTAGTATAGTTCTTGTCTTAAAAAATTCAATAACAATAGCAATAAATGAGCTCAAAGTTTCGCAAAAATTCGCCAGCTTTTCACTTTAGTTCAGTTAAATTCACTTGGTGGCGTCGACATAAAATCGAATCTACGTGCAACATAATTAAATAAGTGTGGTTACAATAGGCCGGAGCGTCTCAATAGTGATGTAGTCTAGCTTTGGCAGACGAACAAGCTGTAGAGAGAATGCCGATGATAGTCTTGCAGCTGGGTATCCCGGTTATGGATGACACTCTTCTCTAAGAGGGAAGAACCTAAGTGTTCATTTACTCTGAATCTCGACGAGAGCGATCAAAAAAAAAAATTAATTCCAACCGATGCCGTCTCTGCCACAATATTAGGAGACATATCTAGCCAGAGCACAATCTGCTCCAACTCTTCAGGCTTGTATAACAGTCCTACCATCCCATCTGGTGCAGTTAAAGAATTTGTGGCTACAAATTTAAGCAAAGAAAAACAGCTCTGAGGGGCACGGGCAGCCACAACGGCTTCCTTCTTGGTCGTCACGTATCTAACGCGCTTATCCACATGTTCCCGTCTAACGATGAGCGGTTGGTTTTCTGGGGAACGACCCAAACGAGATAATTTTTGGTCAGGAGCGTACCTCCCTTTATCACAGTCTCCGTACATCGAGACTCCCAGGGTAAGAATCAAGCAACCCGTAGCCAGCTCTTCATCATTAGAAATAATAATAAAGAATAGCCTGGAAGTTTTACCACTGGCGCTTTTTAGGGCCATTATAAGTATTTACGTTCCCTACTCAACCATCAATTTTATCGGTTCTTTTTAGGGGCCACCTAAGTCTAAACTACCTTGCCAACAAATACATTTTTATTACCATTTCCGGAAGCGATTCGTCGACTAAAAGACTATATTAACTTAAGACGGGCACTATTAAACTAAGTCAGCCATTCACTAGCAGACGTCACCTGCGGAGTTGTTCTTCGCAAGGCTGGAAAACCCGGTGACCGACGACACTATACTATCCTCTCGACTCTAAGCATTCAACCAGGAATCACTGATTCTCTCCAAGGTCTGCGTTGGGCCAACCCATAACAGCTATGAAGGAAAAAAAACTTGAGCTAACGGGACAGCTTCCACTGGACAAGTATCACTAACCAATCTCCCCATCTAAGATCACCAAAACAACTGAATCTGCAAATAAAAAAGGTGCTTTAGACACCAACGTCTTCGACGTTATACCGGGAGACGTTGGGAAAGAGCACTACAACTAGCCGCAAAGCTTCGGACTTTGTAATTTTTCTCCCAATCAGTCTGGGTTTTTAACAGCAAGCCAGAGAAGATCACCCTGAGGTATCCAGGCAGTCACAATTGCTGTTAACTGCAGTCAAGAAAGAGTTAACTTAAAAAGCTCACCGGTCTTTTTTAGGGCCATCGGACGTCGAACTACTTTGCCAAAAAATGTATTAAAATTAACAAAGTTGACTGAAAATAGCCTTTAGGGGTCATAAAAGTCGTAAGCATGCCAATAGTCGCAAAAGGGTATATTGGAAAGAAAACTTCAAATGTATCTAATGAATACAATTTGAGGCGTCAAGAAACTGACGCAGAAAATTTATCGAGATTGAAACAGCAGCGTCAAAAACGACAACTTAAGAGTCCATTACGTGAGAGATCAGCTTTTCATTGTACCCTCACATCAATCTCTGAAATCTTTAAAGATCCTACTCTAGATTTTTAAATAAGTAGAAAATGTTTTTCTGTTTTTATGGCAAAAAAATGTTGGGTTTTAGGTCCAGGACTTTGTTGCTCTGGTAATAAAATTGTGAGATATGAGAAAAAAAAATTTTTTTTTAATATACATTTTTTGGGGGTTTAAAATCTTAACAGCTTTAAAAAATAGCCCTTTTCGTGAATTACACAGAAAAAACTGTAAATCAACAACTTCTTATAGCCATCAATTATTTTATGGCATAAAGAACGCACGGTACTTTTCAGCATAATTATTTTTTTGAATTTTTACACCTTATTATTTGACCAAATAAACTATTTGGATTCCAAAAAAATATGTTTTCAATAAGAAGATTTTTGTTCTGAAATATATTAGGAATATGTGTAAAATTTCTAACTGAAAATGTTTTACATTACATGTCAACATACTACGGTGTTTTATTGAGTAAGTCTTGGGCGAAGCCGAGACGAGGGGCTGCTAGTTATAACCTAATCATTGCATACATTTTTGAAGCTTCAACCTTACAACTTCAGCAAATATGCTAAGAGCAGGTGATCCCAAAAACAGTATTAAATACTAAAATAAGGCTTTATTCTGTAACACCGCAAAAATGAGAGATAATGCATACATGGTGATTACGGATTGATGGCGATATATAAATTATACATTTTTATATAGTAAATTTTTATTGATTTATATTGAAAATAGAAGAATTTTCACAATGGTACCCGAATAAAAGTTTAATGTATCCATATGTTATAATTGTTGTGCTACAAATATTTTAGCCTATGAAGCCAGTATCCGTACTCGCATCGGTGCGAAAATCAGAGAGAATTTCTAGAATACGGCAAGTGAATACTAGCATAACTAAAAATATCAAACAAGAAGGTCACTCGGTAGATAAGAAAACGCGAAAAATTAAAATGGCGACGCAGCAAAACATAGACGAAATCGCGTGAGAACGGCAAAGCTTGGCAGCCGAACGCCAAGAGATACAAAGACTGCACGGAGAAATACAAAACATGCAACAAAACTTAACAACACAACTCGCACAATTTGAACAAGCAAGAGTTGCCCTAGCAAATAATATGAATAATGTAAATAATCCACTATTGCCGGAAGTGGAAAGATTGCGAACCGATATAACAGCATTGCAAGTAAATGTTCAAAATAATCGTAACCAAAGTCATAACGCTCAAGCAGTAAATTTATGCGCGTTAATAGGAAGCGTACAGGCGTTGAATAATGAACGTAAAATACCCGAATTCCAAGATGAAAACTTGCAAAATCCACTAGAATTTTTATCTGAGTTCGACAGGTTTTGTACAACTCGCAGTATCATGGGTAACGATAAAATCAATATGATAAATAATGTTTTAATTGGTAAGGCAAAGCATTGGTATAAATCACAAAATCCATTTGTCGACTTTGAAGTATTTCGCTATGCTTTTACGAACGAATTTTATCCTGTAGCGGTACAAGTGAGATTGAGAGATATCTGGTCACGTAGGAAGTTTGTCGATCAGGCGTACAACCTGCAGGAATTTTATTATAGACAAGTCAAAGAAGCTTCCTTTTTAAGACCACAAATGACTGAGTACGAAAAAAATTATATCATCGTACAGCAGCTTCCTCAAAGCGTTCATGCAGCTATGGTCGCGATTAATTTAAATGAGTCAGATGTAGTAAAACAAACGTTAATTAATTTAGATTTAATATATTTGGAAAAAAACAAAAATGTGAACAGACCTCAATATACAAGAAATAATAATAATAATGGCGAAAATAATCAGAATACTCAACAAATAAAACAAATAGATCTAAATTACGGGGTATATTCACAAGAAAGTAACTTTAGAAATTTTAATACTAGGAATAGGCAACAAAGAAATAGCTCGTATAATAGAAATCAAAACAAATCTTTTTCACAACAGTCCAACATAAACCCGAACGCGTTTACCATCAATATGCCCGATACGCGTTTTCCACCTCCCATGTATAATAAGAACACCAATTCTAATGGCCACATACAAATGCAGACCGGTAATTTAAACTAATAGCAGGCGCGTTGAAAAGCGGGATGTTGACGCGTCGGCACGATGATTATATAAATGATATGCAAATTGATATATTAGAGAATAAATGCCTGCAGAAAGCTAGGAATGATGATCAGAGAGCAGCCTCCCCGCAAATCCTATGTAAAATTAACGGCATTCAAGTATGGTCTATATTGGACACGGGAAGTCAAATTGGCGGAGTATCAGAAGACTTCTCTAAAAAACTAGAAAAAACACACAAAATGTTAACTTTGCCGGTTTCAAATGTGACGGTCTCAACAGCAATAGGCAAGAGAAGAACATCCATAAAAAAACAAGTAATAATCGATTTAGTGATAGGCAGTTTTAAAATTTCACATATTTTTTTAATTATTCCATTTTTGACTAGCGATATTATACTTGGAAACGACTTTAACGCAGGAAACGGAATTGTGATAGATTATTGGCAAAACCAAATTAAGTTGAAAGATAGTAGGGTTCCCGCATCGTATGTCTTATTCGGTAGAGACCGGGCGGAGAGACTATTATTGTCTCGGCATGACGATGGTATACATATATACTTGTTGAAGGTAAACAGCTGGGGGGTATTTCGTGACGACGATGACTTTTCAATGATGAAAATGAATACAAAGAGAGACCATAATAGTGATAATTTAATAGGAAACAAACTTATAAATAATAGTGATTTTACAAATGATATCAATGTAGAAATTTTAAAAATTAATACTGATAACAAAATAGGGGAAACAAATAAATTAGCAGACTCGACTAGTAATAGCATGGGGGATAGTGGTGATCTCTCTACTCGGCTTCGCATGGTCGTGGAGGGTATAGCAGGGTTGTGCGAGGATGAAAAAATTATATTTTTTAAGTTACTTAATAATTTTAAGGATGTATTTTTGCCAAAACCGGGATGTTCTAAGGGATATACTCACAAAATAAAATTAAAAGTTGCCAATCCAAAAATTAACCAAAAGTACCCGGTTCCGTTTGCATTGCGCGAGTCGGTCGGGGAATGTATAAAACAAATGTTGGAACAGGGGGTGATTGAGAGAGCATCGAGTCCGTATTGTAACCCGTTGAGAATAGTGAGGAAAACGGATGGCGCGATTCGCATATGTCTAGATGCCAGAGCGTTAAACAAGGTTGTAGAGGACGACCATGAATCCCCACCACTCATAGAAGATTTAATGCAAAAATATTTCAAAGCCAAAATATTTTCAAAGATGGATTTAACTTCGGGGTACTGGCAAATCCCATTGCACGAAGAGTCGCGTCCTCTCACTGCTTTTCTGTTCGGCACAACGATGTACCAATTTACTCGTGTCCCTTTCGGTTTAAAAACAGTGGGTAGTGCGTTCATTCGAGCGTTCACTCTCGCTCTCGAGACAAACGTAGATACAATGTTTACGGAAAAAGACGTGCTTGATACTCGGGACGATTGCGAGGAGGGCCAAAACTACAAATCAATAGATATTTTTAAATTCCTATCAAACTACATTAATGACACAGTAGTAGGCACAGAATCCTTCAAAAAACATATACAAGTTTTAACTATAATTTTCAAAAAATTGCTGGCAAACAATTTTACATTAAAATTAGAAAAGTGTGAATTTTTTCAACGTCAAGTAGATTTTCTCGGTTTTTTATTGAATCAGAATGGAATTGAACCTAATCCCGAACGAATTAGACGAATTCAAGAATTACAAATACCGAAAAATAAAACGCAACTGCAGCATATACTGGAAATATGCAACTATTATCGTAGATTTGTTTTAAATAATAGTAATTTTATTGATCCATTCAGGGATCTTTTAACAGACTCAAAATCGTGGAATTGGACGGAACGGCATGCGAGAGCATTTGAAGCCCTCAAAATGAATTTTTTGGATACGGTATGTTTGAGTCACATAATCCCAAACAAAACATTCAAAGTACAAACAGATGCGAGCGGCCATGGCATAGGTGGGGTCTTATACCAAATTGACGCAGAAAGTAATCATAGAATTATAGCAGTGGCAAGTCGGTGTTTATTAAACGTTGAATCGCGCTATACGACGACAGAGTTGGAGCTTCTCGCGGTAGTATATTGTGTAACGAAGTTCCGTCAATACTTAATTGAAGTCAACTTTGAGATTGTTACTGACCATAAAGCACTAACATTCTTAAATTGTACCCCCTTTCACAATTCCCGCCTGATACGATGGAACCTTTTGTTGCAACAATATACATACACGGTGACGTACTGTCGAATGTCGGACAACATCTACGCGGATTTTTTGAGTAGAAACCCCGAGGGAAGATTTGCTGAAAATGCAAATGAAGAACTGCGAATTTCTAATTTAATTGATTATTGCACGCCGAACGCTCGCGGGGAGATATCATCTTTGGAAATAATGGCTATCCATGTACATGATACATCGTTAAAAACAATAATAAAAGATATAAAAAACAAACAGAAACAAGATACATTTTGTAAAGATATTATAACAAAAATTAATAATAACGATAAAAGCAGCGCAAATTTTCAAATATATCACGATATAATATTTCAACGTGTCAATACTGACTCATGGTGCATCGTCCTTCCAACAGCTATATCTAAAAAAATTATTGCACAAACGCACAGTAAGCTTGGCCACCCGGGTGTATTCAAAACTTTAACGTACCTAAAAAAATTTTATTTTTGACGTTCGATGGCATTGGAAGTAAAACGATTTGTCCTTGCGTGTGATATGTGCCAGAGGGTTAAGTATTTATCGATCACGATGGAGGGTCCGTATCAGCTTGTGCAATCTCATGCCCCCAGTGATTTGGTAACGGTTGATTTTTACGGGCCCCTCCCTCGCGGTCGAAGGGGAGCGGAGTACATATTTGTGATTCTCGACGCTTTTTCGAAACTCGTGCGCCTGTACGCGATAAAAAAGGCAACAACTATAACTGCGTTAAATAAAATTTTAAAAGAATACATACCCGAGTGTGGAAAGTTTAATAGAATTCTGAGTGACAATGGTACTCAATTCATATCACCAAGATGGAAAAATGAATTAGAGAAGGCGGGGATAAAAGTAGGATTTAGTTCGATTCGCCACCCCCAATCCAATCCAACAGAAAGGGTCATGCGTGAGTTAGGGAGAATGTTCAGAACCTTTTGTAATGATAAACACACAAGTTGGGTACAATACGTAAAAAAGATAGAGGACTTGTTGAACGTCACGACTCATTTCAGTACGAACGTAACTCCCAAGGAGTTGCATTTTGGTGTGCCAGTCGTAAAAGAGATAAAGAAATTAGTAGAATATCCTGACTCGTGTGCAATTGATCGACATATCCTAATTGAAATGGCTAAAAAAAATATTGAAAAAAATTACAAATGCCGTAGCAAAAATCAAAAGTACTCCAGAGTCGAAGTAAAGGAGAAAGATCTAGTATTACTGCGAGTAAGACACCTGTCGAACGCACTTGATAAAGTGACCAAAAAGTTCTTTCACTTATATGAGGGGCCATATATAATAAATAAAGCAGTAGGACGAAACGCTTACGAGCTTATGGACCCCAAAAATGATAAAGTTATTGGAATATATAATGTAGCGAATCTAAGAAAATGTTATAATGATCAATGATGTGAATATGCAAAAATGTATAATGAAAATAAGTAATTATGACAAATGGAGAAATGATCTTTACGCTATATGCTTTAAACAAAAAACCATCGTTAATCGGTTTGCGAGTGTTTTATATATGTTATCGTTTAAATAATAATGTACACGTGACAAATGGGGGTTGCGATATTCATCCTCTGCGCCTAAAAAAAAAAAAAAAAAAAAAAAGAAATTTTGTATATAATATAGTTCAATTGTAACTTAGTGTATGAGTACGATAGATAGTGTGTGAGTAAAATAATAATGAATAAACCTTGCCCAAGGTCATGATACATCTCCGGAGAATGTTTAAATTGAGTATCAGTATGTAAAAAAAAAAAAAAAATATATATATATATATATATATATATAATATTAGTTAGTAGAATGACGTTACCTGTATGTAAATATAAGAGCAGAGTTAAATTTGTTATGAGTATAATGACTAATTTTTTAAGCATAAATTATAATATATATGTATACATGTGTACAAAGAAAAAAGAAGATGTAAATGTAATATAATGCCGAATTGATGAGAGCGGAGTTAAAACTGTTAATAGTGGTAATTTAAAATAGTAAATGTGATGGTATCAATAAGTGGAGCGGTGAATGTGAATTATAACGAACTAATAGTGGTGATACGGAGAGATTTTGTTCAAGGACGTAGGTCACAAAATCGGGGGAGTGTTGTAACGTAAGATATGTTAATCACGCTATCCCTGACTATTCCGCAATAAAGGATAGTGGGCAGTTGGAATAAATTGGTTGCGAAGTTTCGAGTGTTGCCGTATTAAATAGTAGCGCTCAGCCGAAGGTATAAAAGAGGGCAGGAGAAGGCCCTCGCTGGCTTTTTCCTTTCGGGCAGCGCAAGGTGAAAATCGAACGGCAGTCGATCGGTAAAGTAGACAAAATGCAAAAATAAATAAGTATACGGTACGGAATAACGGTACGGATTCAAATAGGCCCGTCGACGGTGAGACTACCCGGAGGACGAGAGGCCTGAAAAAAAGTGCCCGGTCGGGGACGCTCGACCGAGGTCTGAACCGTTTGGAGTACCAGTGGACGTCGGGTGTACACTCACTATCGAAACCAACAGGGACCCGGAGAAATAAACTTAGGGACGTGAAAGAGACCAAGACTTACCAACACCACTCATGGCAGATAAGTTTGTTTAAAATTAGTGTTGATAAAAGACAGATAAAATATATGGACAAAAGGACATTACGCGTAGCGTTTAACCCTATGTGCAACTCTGATCTTGTTATAGCGAATATTTTGTAATAAAATAATTATTTAATACATATATATATTAAAAATATCCAGTTCGTTAACAATCTCTGGTTTTCGCCCCATATCAAACACCGCAGAAATGAAAGATAATGCATACATGGTGAGTACGGATTGATGGCGATATATAAATTATCCATTTTCATATAGTGAATTTTTATTGATTTATATTCAAAATAAAAGAATTTTTACAAGTCTTTGTATCAAGTAAATGTAAAAAATACACGCTGTCATCTCGTACTTGATGATGTCACCCGTATTGACCAACGGTTCTAGTATTCTAGAATATCCGTATAGAACAGAATTTAACATTGTTAAAATGGATCGTAGAGACGAAATTTTATCAGCAATTTAAAGATATCATTTCGGTAGATTTTTTTTTTTTCATCCAAACAAGGTTCTTTTTGAAAAGTAACATCATTAAATAATTGTATATAGTTACATTTTCATCTTATTTGCAAACATTTGCTTTGGTTGGTCCTAGTTTTTATAAAAAACTAAGGATTCTATCACAAAGAGGCAACCTTAGGCCATCGAAGCAACTCCTTACCTAGCTCTACTCAACTATGGCAAAACATTTTTTCCTTTCTTTTTTTACACAAACCATACAAACACCCAGTTATCGATCTCTTTCGCCAAGACGATAAAGCTCCTTCTAGTCTCTCACAATGTTATCTTTGGAAAAACGAGTTAATGTACGTCCAGTAAAACAGTATCTTCATCAAAAGATAACATTTCTTGTTGATAAAGCTGTTTCAAGAAATTTTGTAAATAAATTTAGTAGCATAGAACATCTATAACCACTACGCTGAGGAGGCTTTTGGTCAAGTTGACGAGCTTAACAAGATTTCCCTTTATTTCGATACTCACGCGTACGTGACGAGATTCCATGGTATCTCCTTACACACAAACTTTGAAACAGTAATTATTAAACGTACCAAATAAAGTAACGTCACATAAGCCTCTAGTTTAAGAAATAAAGTTATATTAAACATCATAAACAAAGAGACAATTTAATTAGACATTTCTCCACAACAAAGAATGTACCTAAGCGCACACTAGCGCATATCATTAAAAAAGTTAGCCACAGAAATTATTAGTAGGCTAGATAACAGGTATCAATTATAAACGATAGTGATGTCATGCACACGACACGTACAATAGTAATATTAGAAACCACTTTGTTGTTCATCAGTGTCTCGCGGGAATTAACTCATCTAGCACCTACGCAGTTACATAAAAGTGTTTGTAAAAGAATGTCTGGAGATAAGAATGAGAAGGAATTAGAACTCATAGAGCAAAATCATAAGGAGCTTAAGGAGTCAACGTGTTCTTCTGGCCGTGCGGCTCATCTAAATAGATCATCCAGCAACGTCACTGAAGAGTCAAGGCAGTTGGACTTGAAACATAGCAAAGTTCCCATAGTTAAATTTCTTTAAGATTTTTTCTCAAAACTAAAAAAAATTGTGGTTTCATAAAAGAAGGTCCACCAAAAGGAGAAAAGGAGTTGAATTGCACTAAATCGGATAACAACACAATTGAGGTCATTGTGAGTATCAAAAAATTTTTCTTTGTCTTTTTATTCATGTATTATTTAAACGTTACATGTTTTGCATGGGTTGTCTTCAAATTAAGGAAAAAAAGTCTATGAGGTTTTTTTTTTACATTTTGAGAGAAAAAAAAATGTTTAACTGTCAAAACTCTTGTAATAAAGTGTAATTTATGTGCATAAATTGCATCTCACCAAAAACTACTAGGCAGACAAATAAAGCCTAAAAGAATGTTTAATAAAAAACGACTAAGACAAAAATTATTGGTATCACTTTTTGTTATGATCAGAAAAGATAAAAAATAATGGTTTTGAGACATAATCGTACCAGCTTTTTTTTTTGTAAGACAAATTATGTAAGTCAATCGGAATTTTTCTTTGAATTTCACTTCTAACTTGTTTGTGGATCATAGTATTGCAAAAAAACCTGCAGATAATTCGTTCGTTATTGAATAATGTATTGATCAGTACTACTAAGATATAAATATGTATATATATACAAATATTATGTATTGATTCAATTTTTCGAAAAGTTGTTAATCAAGAAAAGTGTAGGAATCTTTATCTTGAACATTAAGTTTGCAACGTGAATATCTTAAAAATTTTTTAATGAAATTTTTAAAAATTGTCAATTCAACACTACTAATAGAAATTTTCAAAATTGTTATAACTCTGTCTTACATTTTATAGTGTTTGCGACGAATTTTACTGGATATAGTATATTTGCATACAAATTAAAAAAAGTAAATAGAAAAACATGTTATTAACGATAACTATCA
This sequence comes from Copidosoma floridanum, assembly GCF_036245765.1. Classification (NCBI taxonomy): domain Eukaryota; kingdom Metazoa; phylum Arthropoda; class Insecta; order Hymenoptera; family Encyrtidae; genus Copidosoma; species Copidosoma floridanum. The sequence continues at coordinate 14,001,328 of NW_028321888.1, forward strand.
AAAATTACGTGTTGTTTACGATTTTTTATGTTGAAACTTTTTTTTAGCTTATAAGACTTTTCTCATTTCTGTATAATATGTCTTGTTATTTATAAAAAGTAGGAATCATTATATGTATTCAAAATAACTTATGAAAAACTAATGGTAATTATACTTGAATACTTTAATGTGCTGCGCATTTGGGAGTTTGATCGTTAAAAAAAAGGACTTCCATTATTTCATAAATCCCACAAATCCATGTTATAATAAATCACTATATTTTTTAATAAGATTTGATGTATAATAACTTTTGTCTAAGACAAACATGTATGAACGTTAATTATATTATGTAAAATGAATGCGTAAGTAACAAAAAACATTTCACATTTTTTTGTTTTTTTTTTATATCGGAACGTATTTATTGTCGCTACCACTAATATCATATATGTCTCCGTATAAGAAATTATTAAAATCACTTTTTTACATGTCACTATGAACAATTTTTAATGTCTTGTGCTTTTTTCTCTAAAGTGTTCCTATTATGTCCTCATCCTCATCTTTACTTGTGTTAGCAATTATAAATCGTCCACTTTAAATGTAAAACAGATTGTAAGCTCAGTATAAAGATAATTTGGGCTTGTTCAATAATGTACGTATGTGTGTATGCGACATAATTTTTATTTTAATACAATTATCATTGTAATGCAAAAATCTATGTATTGTTTTGTTCTCCTCTCTGTCTCTCTAGATACTTTTATCAAATAGTTAATACTTTCATTAATCTAAAACTTTACAAAGTTAGTTGTGAGGTATAAAAAAAAGTTGGCAATATTTTAAATAGTAATACGATTCTCTTATCATTAGCCTCTCTATCATTTTATGTCATTAAGTGCTCTATATGTCTTGTAAAAAATACATCATTTGTCAGTTCAAATTCTTTATTTTTTAAAAGCAAAGTATAAAAAATTATTTCACGTCAATCTTAACTTACAGGTGTATGTATAAACATCCTATTTTGCAATATTTTTAGAAGTTTAATTAAGGGTAAAAATTTAGGTTATTTTTTCTAACTTTATTAGAGCAGTTTTCGTTTATATATACCTGTTAGGAATATCAGTTCTGGAAAAGTTATATATCTTCCTATGTTGTAAAAAATACAGTAATGTCGTTTGGAAAACTTTTATTCCTTAGAATATTTTTCGAACACCATTTTGTAATAGTTTGAATCTAAACTTGAGTATATCAGTAATAAGGCATAAAAATTATGGTGTGAGTTAAAAAAAATACACAAAGAAACCAATAAATAAAATAAACTATAACGCTACTAGATGATGTTCTTAATTTCATAGAACACGATTTTAGCATTGGCGTTAGATTAAAACAAAAAATAATATTATATTTTTTTTATCTTAGAATAACTTTTAAAAATTTTTCTTTGTATTACTAAAATGTTTCATAAAATAAACCATTACATGCGTCAGAGATTTTTAATATCAGTACCACAGCATAAAATAAATGATATAGAGGGCGATTCCTGACATCGTGACTATCACCCCCACAACCACACCAAATTAATCGAACATTGGAAGGACCCATTGCTCCTACCAATTACAATGTCTGGTAAGGCCACGTATCTACTCGCAGCAAATACTAGCTACTTTTTCTCCTACTTTTAAAATTTAATGGCCAATTCACTTTGAATCAAGAGCTATTTTCTCCTACCTTATGTATCTCGACCAAGTGCTTTTTTTCCCACACCATCAAGTTTTCGATATTTTTGGCCTCTTCGAATACTTGATCTACGAGTATTGAAACTATTTATTGATCTTTTGCGTGTTGTAAGTCAACACGTTATTAATAAAGAAATATTGTTGCAGATGATTTATAGAAAAAAAGTATTTATCGAAGACACGTAGATATACCTACGAGTTATGGCATCTGATTCGATTCTTCTTGCTCTGTTGGGTATCACATTGGTAATAAGTCAATAGCTAGAAAAGTCTTTAGATTAAACGCATGCAGAAAAAAAACACGCGGTTTTCTGTAACTTTATTATTTTAACTGTTTTGACCAACATTTCCAGAGTATAGATATTAGCGGAGCACGAATAGCCGACCTGAAGAGTCGCAAAAATTTAAGCGATTCCTTACCAAGCTCTACTATACTATGGCATAATATTTTTTTTTTTTCTCCTTTTTTTTCCATGTACAACATAGACACCTTAACATAGGTTACTTTCACCAAGGAGATAAAGCTTCTTATTGTATTTTCCAATGTTATTTTTGGACTATGAAGATGATGCACGTGAATTGAAAATGCATTCTTACACAAGACGCTATTTTTCATTGTTGGAGCAGTTTCAAGAGATATTGATAATTAATTCAATAGCAAAAAATATCCGTAATCATTACACCAAGGTGGCTTTTGGTCAAGTTGACGAGTTTAGCGAGATTTCCCTTTATTTCAATACTCACGCGTACATGAGATAACCCACGGTCACTCTTTTTATACATATTTTCCAACAGTAATTATGAAAGGTAGGACGTACAGTAACGTCATCTAATCCTTTTTTTACAAAAAAAAGTTGTATTGAACAGATTTAAAGATAGTTTATTTAACATTTTTCTACATCAAAGCACCTACCTGAGCGCACAGTAGCAGGTATCTTTTAAAAAGTTAGCCACGGAAATTTTGAGTAGGCAAGATAATAGATATCAATTATAAACGATAGTAATGTCACGCATGTGACACGTTCTGCAGCAACACTAGAAAACATTTCGTTGATCGTCAGTTGCTTGTTGGACTTCTTTCAAAAAGCACCTACGCGGTAACATAATAGTAATTGAAGCAAAATGTCCAAAAGTGTAGAAGAAGAACTGCTGGCGGTTTATGATCGAAACGAAAAAGAAGCTAGGAAGATTGGCTTCCTTTTAAGTGGCCGTAAGGCTCATCTGAATACTTGTTCTAGCAACACCACTGAAGAGACGAGGCAATTAAACCTAAAACCCAGCAAAGATTATCGCCTTCTACCTAAAAGCAAAAAGGTATGAGCATTTGGCAATTGCATTTCAATACTTCAATTTCTCTAAGATTTTTTTCTCAAAACTGAACAAAACTGTGGTTTTATACTAAGAGGTCCACCAGACGGAGTTGGATTGCGCTGAATTTGACAAAGCCACAATTAAGGTCATTGTAAGTATCAAACAATTTTTCTTTGTCCTTCCTTTCATTTATTTTTTAAACGTTTTATGTTTTGCATAGGCTATTCTAAAAGTAAATAGTCAAGTGTTTAAGAATTTTTTTATATTTTATGAGTAGAAAAAATGTTGAATTGTCGAGACTCTCGTAATAAAGTATAATAATTGTGTATAAAGTGAATCTCATTAATAACTACCGGCAGATTAATAAAGCCTCAAAAATGTTTAATAAGAAATTCATGTGACTACGGCAAAAATTGTTGGAATCACTTCACGGTACGATCAGAATACATAGAAAAATGGTTTTGGGACATAACCATACCAGAATTTTTCGTTTTGAGACAAATAATGTAAATTAAGAGGAGTTTTTCTCTAAATTTCGCTTATAACTTGTTTTTGGGCCAGAAAAATATGAAAAAATCATGGCAGTATCTTATAAGTCTACACGAAGTTAATTTCACTTTTAACAGATACTGTCCAAAATGTATTCTGAGGTGATTCATCTCTTTTCACATTTATCCTTTCGTATACAAGTGATTTTTTTTATAATTATTTAGAGAATAAGCAGCTGCAGACTAGTAAAAAAAGTGAAGCTGTTAAGAAAAATGCACCGTAAGAAAGAGTATCTTAAGGTGTTCCATAAATATGAAGTACAGAGTAATTGGCAAGCATTTTTTAATTGTTTGTACATCAAAGAGAAACTCTATTTTTCCCCATGCATCAACGACTAAATGCATGCAACCTTCTGTTTCAAAACCAGTACAGCACGTCAAAGTATTCAAGTATAATACTTTGTTCTTAATTATTACAGTACGTAGAAATTGTTAAGTGTGTAACTGTAACAATTGATTCGTACATAACTATTGCTGGAAATACGTCATTCAAATTTTTTTAGATTATTTTAAAATACTCTCAATCAAGTAAAATTCGTTGCCATACAGTAAAATGTATGGCGTCAAAGTTATTACATCTTGTCGTGTTAACCCACTGGTGGCGTACCTCTAATGGATCTTTTAGGAACCCGAAACTGTTGACAGGTATCAGTTTAAAGTTGTCGCGGAAGCATCAGCTGACATGATTAATTATTTTTTAAATGTTAGTGATTTATTTAAATATGCAGGAAATGAGATGCGAAAGTACGAAGGAGGTGAAAATATTATGAATGCTAATCACCTGATGCATTGTCTGGTAAACGCCATGAATATGTACCAATAATTTTAAATGAGATTAAGCCAAAACTCAACAAAAATCGTAGTAATAACTTGAATGATGCAAAAAAGAAGGACAACAAAAAATTAGAATTTTCTAAGTCCTTTTTCATAATGTTGACGTTTAACTCGTGTAATGTGCCAAACAAATCACTGGATTTTAAACATAAAAAAAATAAAATTTGTCTCTTCTAAGCTTTCCAATGTGACTAAGCAATACATCAGGTGATTAACGTTCATAATATTTTCACCCTCTTCGTACTTTTGCACCCCATTCCCTGCATATTTAAATAAATCACTAACATTTAGAATATAATTAATCATGACAGCCTACGCTCGCACGACAACTTTAAACTGATACCTGTCCACAGGTTCGGGTTCCCATACGATCCATTAGGGGGAAGCTACCAGTGGGTTAACACGACGAATTTCTTGTGCTGCACATTAATTTGAAAAAAACTTAAGATGAAAATTGAAAAATAGTCATGATAATGCCCAAAAATATTTTTCTATCTAATCTAAGTATAATTCAAAGCAATTTTAACAAGTTCCATCGTCATTAACAAAAAATTAATTATCTTATTCTTCATCCACCTATCTTTCTATAGTTGTCAGTTAAAACAATATTTGTATCTTCTAGGTCAGAGGTAAATTGATATTAGTTCAGGGTACCAAAAAAAATCAACCAGACGAAACCACCTTGACATATGACATTCCAGATCAGTGTGATTTGGAAAGAATTGAGGCAGGATTCCGCTCCAACGACGTCTTGTACATTCGTTTTCCTTCAAAGAATGAGCCAGCTGTTAAAGTATAGACAGTTAAAAGTGTCAAAGTTTCAAATAATTCAATACCTAAGTGAGATAAATAAAAATATAAAGGAATAAAGAGATTGCATTGTAATTAAAAATCTTATTTTAGCCACAAGTATGAGAAAAATATGTTAGAGTCTTTGTAGTGCCGAGCTTATTCATAAGAATCAAAAATAAACAAATTACAGTTAGAAGCCTTTGTGAGCTGTATATAATTTAAATAAGTTGATGGCAAATTTGTTAAATAGTATAGAGAAAATATGGATCTTATTATTTTTCCTTGCTATAAGAGCTGACGTAATTTCTGGAGTTCCGTGATCCACACAAGGTTACCACAAACAAAAATACTAACTAAATTATCATTAATAAAAGTCTGACTAATACTTAAAAATTTTATTTAATGATTACAGAATAGTCTAATACATTTGTAGAACAAAGAATTTTTTTTCAAAATGTACACCAAGTATCACAACT